>NC_142171.1:5860059-5975059 GCF_029865625.1 Vigna umbellata
TCCTTTTTGGAATCAAATGACTCTATTTTGAGCATTCACTTTCGAGATGTCTTCTCGAGCCAAAGATGAGTCCAGTAAATAAAAACTCATTCAGTTTTGTGTTTTTATTCTTTTTCTTCTATTATTTTGTATGTGATTTTAAATCTGGAATTGAATTTTATTTGAGATTTGTGAAGGAAAATATCCGCATTTCTACATCTGTTTTGGATGTAATGTGACTCCATAGTGAGCATGACTTATCAAGAGGTCTTCTTGAGAGATGTTAAGCTTCATAATTGTCAGATTAAATTCAATTTCAGTGTTGTTATATTGTTCTTGTTTTGTTTCAATTATGATTTCTGCTCCTATTTTCTATTTGATGATATATAGATTAGGTTCAGTTTTAGTTTTGTTTTCCTTGTGCTGTTAACTGTTAGCATTCATAGGTTAATTCTAATTGCATTCAGTTTTCATTTTAGTTTAGGTTCTGTTCTGTTATACATAGATTCTATAGTTTAGTTTAGGTTTTATTTTCTTGCATTTTATTCTTCTTCTTTTCTTTTTTAAAATAGCTTTCGTTTCTTTACTGTTTTCTTTTAAATTTTCTTTATTTTAATTCCGTTTCCCCACCTGTGAGTTAGTAAATAGTAAATAAATACAAGATTTAACTCTACACTTTAGGCTTAATTTTAGCCGAGTCTTTGGATTGATACCTAGGTTGTCCCTATACTTCATTAGTGGGGAAACTTAGTTTGTTCTGTTTTGCGCGACGAAAAGCAGTTTAACAACAACCTTTTGTTGCATCTGGTTTCAGCAGAATGCTAGCATCCCATCTTAACCATTAATATGTTGTTGTTGGGAAACAGCGGTATTTGTTCCCTCCTCTGCTAACCCAAAATGGGCACTATGCGGAAGCGTAAAATAAAAGTGTATGCGTAGGGAAAAATAACACCGAAAATTTTAACGTGGAAAATCCTCTCAGAAAAAACCACGGGACCTAGTCCAGAAAATTATCTCCACTATGAAAGTAGGATTACAGTGTTTCTCTCACTCTCTGAGGATCTCTCAATAAATCTCACCCTCTCGGATGGTATACAAAAACACTCTCTTTTGCACACTCAGTTCTATTACACAGTGTCTTTCACCTCTCGATGATGTTTCTCTCTTCACGGTAGTACCCGTGGCTTTCTCTCTTTCTCCTCTTGAATTCTTTCTTCACCGTTTTGATTCTTGGTGAGTTGTGTTTTGCTGCACATTTTGCATTCATTTTATAATGAATGAAGGAAGAAAGGACAAGAAACATGGTTGGTGCATTGAAGCAATTTATGGAGCTTTAGTGAAGGTGGAAGACATTCTTCCTCAATATATGGTATATGAAAACATTGACCCTTCTTTTTGGCATGTGGATGGATCCCATTTTTGTTTTTATCCAACAGTTGTTAAGTATATTTTGTTAGGGAATTACTAAAGTGTCACTCCCCTATGGATATTTCGTAGAATTCATCTTTCAATGTATAATACTTCACCTTCTTTCTTTCGCGGTTTCCTTCTAAAATGAATTATGTTGAGGTTTTCAGAGTTGCAACCAAACTATGCTGAAGCATTTCATGGCTTATGTGATATGCACTTGCTACTAGCTCATAATTAAACATCAAATCAGATTTAAAACCAATGCAATTTCACTTTCAGAATTAAAACTAATACTTAAAAGTTTAGATTGTTAGCTTGCCCTGATAATCGGATCACAGAGAAAAAATTAAACTGTAAGAGCATATTTTCTCCAATGTAGCTGATCCTTGACAGAGAACCTACAAAATCATTCTGAAGTTAACGATATTTACAAAAACAATAATTATTACAATTATTAGATCAGATTGCATACTTTCCTAAATAGTATCTTTAGATTCTGTGTATCCTAATTTAAGGTTTTTTAATTAAAGACAACATTACTTATGTTGGGTACCGATGTCACACGTCATGTTATGCATTGTTGACTACACATTTAGCTCCCAGACTTAAGGTATTTTAACCCAAAGTCTTATTTTGCAAGACAAACTTGTGTTGGTATATACATCATAAAAATACATATTTTAAATAAAAACCAAATATTTGATATATAATAGACACATATATAAAAGTATTTACTTTTTCCATCTACCCCAGTGTGTCTGCTGCAGAATAGTGGTGTGTCAGAGCCATTATTTTGCAGCAGCAAAAGATGGTTCTGTTAAGATCTGGTGCAAAATAAGGTGATCTGATTTATACTATATACCTTGTAATAGGTAGGGGTGGGCAAAGTGCACTGTACTGCACTGCACTGTAAAAATTTATAGTTAACTATAAACCAGTTCAGAAAAACTGTACTGAACTAAAAAAGTTCAAAATAACTGAATTGAACTATTTTCTGGTTTAATTATACTGCAGTACAGTTCAGTTAATTAGTTTTTAGTTTATCACACTACAATTCAATTAACTATATTCCATGTTCAATTAATTCATGACAACTCATCAACACTAAACTCTTCCCAAAGACATAAATCAATAAACTGCGGAAGAAAATAAAACACGATAAAGTAAAATTCCCATAATTAATTAATATACGCCACAATAATATTAATTTGGTAGAAACAAAAAATAATAAAATAATTTATCCACACAAACATTATGTCATCTGCGTAATGGTGTGAAGATGCTAGCATCCTTCTTCACCAGTCCTCTGGAGAGAAGATGTTGCAGAACCAAAGCCCTCAAAACGAGTCGTTTCTCAAATTGTACCTAAACAACCAAGGGTACGCAATAAACACAGAACTATCCCATCCAAGCTGACCCACCCAAAACTCTGTCACTACATCATGTTTCTCCATGGAACAGAGCATCATTGCAGGGTGTTTCCTAAACCCATCATAAAAATGACCTAAACCACTATGATAGAAAATGACATAAATCACAGTTCACAATTAATTGTACAGTTCACAGTTAACTGTACACTAAGTTCAGTATTTTTAAACTGAACTGTTAAACAATATAATTGGTTTTTAGTACAAATAGTTTAAGTTTTTTAAGTACCAAATAGTATAGATTAACTATAGTTTACAGTTTTTTATTGAACTGTGCCCAACCCTAGTAATAGGTTAAGAAATGAGGTGATCATATAATTCTGTATGAAATCGAAACCCATTTATAGATAATTTTATTTTGCTTGTATACCTTTGTTAATTAACATGTCTGTATTTAGTATACGATAAACTTCTGTTCTAATAATCAGTATTATCTTGTACGTACCTTGAGGCATAGGTTAGACTCTAGAAATTGGTTTTATATTTGTAGGGAGTTTCTATTTGCATGTCAATGTGGCATTCATTTGTTTCTTTAACCCAGACTTATGCTCTCTGTTAAGATTCCTCCAACAACATTTCTGAAATGTTTTGTGGAAAACTAGTCTTCAAAAAAAGAATCGTTAGAACATATTGAATTATATTTTCCAAGAGATATGCCATTTATTCCCATTGAAATTTGTGCATGATTGTATGCCATGGATGGACGCTGATTTTAAACTAATATCTTTGAACCATACATGTTGCTTCTCTACTTACACTTTTTGGGTTAGTGTTAATTTACTAGGTAAAGAGAATATACGTACCTTTACCAGATGAAAATGTTCGAAAGCTTCTGTTAAAACACAAGCTCAAGGGTCAAGCATTCTCCTTACCTAGTAAGCAATGTGCTCATATTTTATGTTGTGATATTTCTTTTGATATATGCGTACTCGGTGATACTACAGAGTGTATTTCCTGGTTATTTATTCTTCTATAGGGTAATTCTGAGTTTACTGTGGCTAGCTTGTACCTTCATATATTTGGTTTCATTAAACTTAATGCCAAATCTGGTCGAATTAATCTACTGCTTATCGTTTGCCAAAGAAATACTTGAAAATGCAAAAGTTTTATTAGTTGTTAGAGATGTTATTTTCTTGATATAACCATCTAATTTAAACTGATATAAAATTAAAACTGATATATTAATAAATTAAAATTAAATAACAAATATACCAGTCCAAAATTTAAACTGCTATAAAAGAATAGTCATACGTCAGAAGATTAAAAATATCTTGATAATAAATTTAAATCTCAATTTGTCAATTGCAAAGAAAGACCTAAATCAATAGTTAAACATTCCCATCAATTGGTTATCTTAATTTTATCAACATATTCTTACACTATATACTTTGTTTACAAAGGATTAACAGAGTAGCTGACAATCTAGTTGTAACAAATGTGACTCTCCTTTTAGATGTAGTTGATTTCCAAAGCCTAAGTTCTCTTACATCATGATGAAATAGAGATATAACAAGGTTTAGTTTAAGATAGTTAGTTATGTAACAAGTTTTATAACTTCAAAACAATGGAAGTATATTATTTAAAATGCTTAAAATAATATTTTATACCAAAATAAAAAATACTTCTGTAATTGTTGTATGCGTTGAATGTTTGAAAGAAACCTACAAAAATGAATAAATTATATTACCTTAATATATATTTCAAACTCTGATATGATTCTAACTGCTTTCTATTATTATAATTAAATGACGTTTTTATTATATATGCATGACGTATATTTTAGGGATATATTTTAGGGATATCACGGAGATTTAAATATGTTTAAATGTGTAGATAATGAATATTTTATAAACTATTTGAAGATAAAATGAAAAGAAAACATGTACGTATGTAATTGTTTGAATGAATTATAAACAATTTAATATTGTAGTTTTTTTATTAGTGCTTTATGCAAACTCTTGTATAGGTAAATTTTTTCTTGTACCCGTTGTAATATACTGACATATGAGCTTTGATATATAGACTTATTAATTTGGCGTTGTATTTATTGTATTTGTTTATTAATTATAGTTTTAAAATGTGTTTACTAACTATTAATACTTTGGAATAAAAAAGTAACATTGAAGTAAGTGTAGTTCCATCTTTCTTCACAGTTTTATTAGTCAGAATATGGTTTTCAAATATTTAGGAGATTGATCCTCCAAATAATATTGGTTTCTCTGAGCAGTTATCTATATTTCCTATCTTGCCGCTTGACTTTGATATTGCTAGTTCTGGAAGTGCTAATTCTGTTGAGTTGTAGTGGCAGAAAGAACAGAGAAATGATTCTTCCTTTTTGAACCATATTCTATCACATTTTATCAAATAGTGTACTCTGCTGATATGCCACATGTAATTCACTTCAAAGTTATAACTAACATTTGAGAGTCCTCTTTAGTTGTTATTAGGTTCGGCTAACCCAAGTTCTTTTTAAATATTTTAAAAAGAATTTGAAATGTTATTATTCCTTCACCTGTTTTGTGGTAGGATAAATTAAGACTTTCAGTCTGCTATGACTATGTAAAATCAACTGAGACAATTTGGAAAGAAATAGATAAATACTGTATAAAATATTATTTAAAAAGAGTAAATTTGACACCTTAATTAATCAAATGCTACTTATATTATAAGATGACTTTATGATATTAAAAATTGTATTTAATTTTCTAATATTAAAATAAATTATCAAGAAATTTAATAATTAATAGATTATTTGCCAAGTGACAAAATAAATTAATGTCGTGCTATAAATTCTTCAACTTACAATCGAATTTCAATGTAATTCATACCATCTAACTCTGCTTAAGTTTAAGGCAAAAAAATTCTAAAGTAATTAACGTAAAATTAATTAAAACATGAACCCTCTTAATCACATGCAAGAGATGAAGGTAGAAAGGAACAAAAACACATAATCTATTGGTTTTACATAATCAAAGAACATGACTCAAAATAATTATGTCATTTCTAACGTTTTGAAGATTCATCAAATTATTGTATGATAATAACTTCACATGAAAGGCTTAAGATATAAACAAAGTATTTAGAAAAAAAAAAGATCACAATCACAATAGGCTTCCTGAACCACTATTACAAAATAAAAATGGAGAAGAAAGAAACATTTAAAGAAAATAAATGTTTAGAAATCTTTCTCAGTTATCGATATCCAGAGTACCTCTTTCCTCTGTTTTTTTTTTCCTTTGAGCATGGTACCCTCACAATCATTCTAATCTTCAAATTCCATTTCCTCTGCCAAAAATAGAAACAATAAAAAGATAACGTAAAAAACAAATTCAAAGCAAAGTTATATTAAAAGACAAAGAAATAGAAAACTCCAATAATTTAACTCACTACTAATTAAATTCTTTCAATTTATTTTATACTTTGTAAAAAAAATCATTTGTCATAAAAGAATTATCTTGTATGATTATCAAGGCAAATAAAAAAGTGTTTGTAGAAGCCAAATTAAAACTAGAAATCTTCAAATTCATATTGGAGATCTTTTCTTGAATTACAACTTACCATTTATTATAAATAATGTATTTATAAAATAATTATATCTATCATCCATGAAACTAATATTGCAACGTTTAAACATACAAAAGAAAAACCAACTTATTATGAGAATGTCAACAATTTTGAGACAAGATTGAAAGAGATAAAAATAAAGAGACTGAAAATATGTCTTATGCTAACGATTTTTTATTTTTATTCTATCCATATACATTAGTTATTATCTTTAAGTAATATTCTTATTTTCAATTACATTGTTAATCTTTCATTAAATTTCTTTTTATCTAATAAAAAATCGATTTAACCATAATATTTTTGTAATTGTTATTATTTGGAAATGTGAATCATTTATGACAAGAAACTCATTAATCAAATTTAGAAATCAAAATAGTTAATTATGTGGATATCAATTAGAAATTATTAGTATGTAAAATAGTCTTTTTTATAAATAAAAAATTATAATTAATTTGTTAATTAGACTTGAAATTGATCATTGTCATTAGCTATTAAAGTTTTACATATTTAATATTATGAATTTTAAATTAGTCTTAATTTTAAATTAAAAACTAATTTAATGAAAAAAAAACTTAATAATTATAATAATAATAAAACAAAAAAATTCAAAATTTTAACACAAGGTTAAAATAATGTTACCTGTAGCTATGTTTTGTAGCAGATTTTGAAAACTTTCACTGTTGTCATGACATAAAGAGTGTCTCCTAAATTATTTAAGAACTTGAAATATGCATGACGCCAAGAATGTACTATTAAGATTGAGCCAAACACTCCCCAAAAGCTTATAGCAAATCCAATTGTCATACTTATATAATATTCACGATTGAAAATCAAATTGTCATCCTCTTGAAATTTAATAATTGGTCCTTGTCTTGCCACTCCATCAATGCACAATTCCTTTAATGGTGGTCCACAGAGATCAACATTATCTTCATATTTCGATGCATCGAAACTCTGTAATTGTGTGCCAGTTGGAATTTTTCCAGATAAATTATTATGTGACAAATCTAACCCAGTGAGTCGGTCAATTTGAGCAAGACTCGAAGGAATAGAACCAACAAGTTGGTTTCGTGACAAATCAAGAAATTCAAGTGATGTTAACTCTCCAACATTTGAAGGAATATTCCCTGTCAATTGGTTTTTGATAGATTCAATGACACCAATCCAAATAAACCCTCTATTTCTTTTGGAATTTCTCCTGATAATTGATTGCTTGAAGATCAATGCTTTTAAAAGTGATAATCCCATATTTGTGAACATTTGTTCTGAACCTTTCCACATTAATAATGTATTCAAATTGTATGAAAGGTAACCTTTGATACCACTAGTGTTGACCAAATATTGATGACCTTGATAATAATCTCTCAAAGAAGTCATTTGAGCCATTGAGAAAAAGTTTTTTATGCATTTAGGAATTTGTCCAGATAGATTGTTTAGCGAGAGATCTAAGAGTTGAATATTTTTTAGATAACAAATTTGCAATGGTAAATTTCCAGAGAAATAATTACTTTTCAAGCTTAAAAATTGCAACTTTAATAATTCCTTCCCAATCCAATTTGGGATAGATCCTGATAATCTATTTTCTGCTATGTCTACCATCACCAACTGTGTGCAATTCTTCAAGATGGAAGGGATTTTACCTGTTAAATTATTGCTTCTCAATAACAAAACTTGAAGTTCAAGGAGTGATCCCATTGAAGAAGGAATCTCTCCTGAAAACTTGTTCTGACTCATATTTAAGTAAGCCAATGACTTAAAATGGGTCCAACAGTCTGGAATTTGTCCAGAAAACTTATTATTTGAAAGGTCTAATTGGTATAAAGATTCAGCTACACCATTAGAACATAAAAATGAAAAAGAATTTGTGAATTTATTGTTTGATAGATCAAGAGATATTGAGCCTCGTAAAAATGGCGGAACATGACCTTCAAATTGATTTGATGCAAGACTAAGAGATAAATAATGATTCTCTATTGGCAAATTTGGAATCGTACCTTGTAAATTATTAGATGAAATATCAATACTCATCCAATTTGACAATCCAAATTTGGTCCAAAACCATTTTGGAACGGTACCTGATATTTCATTATTTGAAATGTCAAGATAAATAAATTCATTTTGTTTCTCTAGCCATTTGGGAAACAATGGACCAAGCTTGCAAGACCTCAATTCAATACTATATAATTGAAAAGTTGAAGCCCAATTTTGAGTAACTTCTAAAGTAAGTAAGTTATCTGACAACATCAATGCCCTTAACTTTGTCATATTAAAAAAATGAGAGTCAGTTAACACACCTTTCAAAGAGTTTGACTTCAAGGATAATTCCTCAAGTTGTGTTGGAAATCGAAGATCTTCAGAAATTGTCCCATTTAGCTTGTTCTATCAAGGTACAATTCTTTTAATGATGGGAACATTGTTGCGAGGTTGCGAGGCAAAGTACCCTTAATTTGATTCATGCCTAGATCTAAACTTTGCAACGATGAGGATAAGTGATGCATTATTGTTGGAAGGTTTTCACTTAAACTGTTATTAAATAGGTTCAATGAACGCAAAACAGTACCATTGCGAAGTAATTTTGGAACTCCATCCAATCGATTTCCTAATATATCCAACGTTTCCAACTTTGAAAATATTGAAAAATCAGGTAATGTGCCATTGAATTTATTCTGACGGAGATATAAATTTCGCAATGAGTATCTAGAACATCCAGACAAATGATTAAATATGATCGTAAGATCTTCACTCAACTTATTATCAGACAAATCCAATAACTCCAAAGTACATGTGCTCCCAAATGATTTTGGAACACCACCTTCTAAAGAGTTAGACATAATTAACAACTGGTCCAAATGAGATGGTAATCTAGTGCCTTCAGCTATCTTCCCACTCAATTGGTTGGAAGAAAGATACAACTTTTTTAAATTTGAAAATGCTGAAAGGTCAGGCAAGGAGCCTCTGATTTGATTGTATGCCAAACTCAACTCTTGTAGTGAGTATCTAGAACATCCAGACAAATGATTAAATATAACTGTTAGATCTTCACTCAACTTATTGAAAGACAAATCCAATAACTTCAAAGTGCATGAGCTCCCAAATGATTTTGGAACACCACCTTCTAAAGAGTTAGATCCAATTGACAACTGCTCCAAATGAGATGGCAATCTAGTGCCTTCAGATATCTTCCCACTCAATTGGTTGGAAGAAAGATCGAACGTTTTTAAATTTAAAAATGCTGAAAGGTCAGGTAGGGAGCCTCTGATTTGGTTGTTTGGCAAACTCAACTCTTGTAGTGAGTATCTAACACAAGCACTGGAGAAATTATAAAGAATTGACGAAAGGTCTTCGGTCATATTGTTTCCATACATGTCTAATGAACGTAGGGTGCATATATTCATGAATGATTTCAAATCTTCACCCTTGAACACATTTCCAGACAGGTAAAGGTGCTCAAGCGAATTCATGGCCAAGCCAAAATGATTTGATGTCAAACCCTTCAAGAGGTTCCAACTAAGGTCAAGCTCAACAAGGTTGGAAGTGGTGTTTGACAGCCACGGGAATATCATCGGTTGTGTGAAGGAGTTACTAGAAAGATCAAGGACAGATAGAGAAGTAGAAAAATTGAAGTTCGAAGGGTTGAATGAAAGGAGGAAATGATCGGAAAGGCCACATTCAATTAAACTCAGTTCTCTTTGTATTGGTAGCTTGGCAATGGTTCGAAGGCAGCTAGGAGAACTGTTAAAATTAGATATGGAAATGAAGGAAAGATGGGTTAAAGAATTAAGATTAGATAACCATTGATCACTACTGACAATTTTGAGAGCACTATCATATCCTCCAAGATTGAGTTTATTCAAATTTGAAAGGTTTCCTAGTTGGAAAGGAATGTATCCTTCAAAAGAATTGCCACTGAGATCAAGATACTCCAACCGAGAGAGATTTCCAAGTTGAGGAGGGATTGAACCCTCCAAATAATAATTGTGAGCAAGATTCAAATATTTCAAATGAGAAAGAGAACTTATCTGAGTTGGAATTTGTCCGCTAAAATCACATGAAGACAGATCAAGATATCTCAAGTTGCTAAGAGAGCCAAGAAACTCTGGAATATTAGTGTGTCGAAAAGAATTGAAACTGAGGTTCAAATACTGTAAGTGTCGTAACTCCATTAACGACTTGTGGATCTCTCCTCGAATGTAATAGACTTCATAGTCATAGCGTACATAATAATTGCTAAGAGGAAAATATTCATAATGAAATTCTCCGTGAAGGTCCAGGCTTATAATATGAGCGGTGAGGTTGGTGCAGCGAATCCCCTCCCATTGGCAACAGTCGGGAGTGGTCCAAGAAGAAAGCATGCCGTAGTCATCGACAATGGCAGCCTTGAATTGAAGGAGTGCATCCCTCTCTTTTGGAAGGCATCGGATATGGTGTTGTCCATAAGCAACCTGCAACACCACACTCATCACAAACATAAACATCTTCACTTTCAGATTCTTCATGATGATGAAATAGAGAGAGTATAGAATTGGATTGATATGTGTTGTGAATTAAGCACTTCCAATACCCATATTTTATACTCACCAACTCCTTCATTACCTATTCTTCTCACTCTTCTGCATTTCAATAATATCAATTGACTACGAAGAAGACTTGTGTATTTTCATTTTAAACGACAATATTATATGAAAATCAAAACATCAAACTCCTCCTTACAAATAATTAATGAATTGGAAGTTAATATTTGAAAACAAAATTAAGAAAGTGCTCTCAAAATTAAAAAATTGTAAGTTCCACTAAATACTTTTAGAAAATATTTTAATAGTGAAAGCTTATGTCACCCTTGTTATAAAATTTGAATACAATATTACAAAATATCTTGTACAGAGGACGTTGATGTTGTTCGGCAATATTTTCATTCCGTTTCTTTCGCAAGGATTGTATTTTTGATTTTTCTGTTCCCGCAAGGCTTGTGATTGAGTTGTTGAACTCTTCCTTAAGCCACGACGTATTTTCCTGGTTTAGTATTTTCCTGGTTTAGTGGACACGTTCACTCACTCCTAACTCTATAAATAAAGTCTTTACTTTTAAAACATTGTCAGAAATCATTTTTTTCTTATTTTCTCTTTTCATAGTTTCATTTTTTTTTTAAATATTTTGAATTAATTTTTATTTTTTAGAGATTCTTGTTACGGCTTTTGTTCGTAATCTTATTCTTTTTAATTTGGGGTATTGGGACAAAATGTAAAAAATATTGCCAAATTAAAAAGGAAACTTCAATACATCTTGTCATTATTGGAAAATTAGACATTGGTCTTTATTCAAATAAAATGACATGCATGGGAACGCCTCCACTTTTCCACCCTTGTCACTTTTCTCATAATGGTGGGAAATTTTTTGGAACAATAATTCTATTCCAACCGATTGACTTATCCGAAGACTTGTGAAAAAGAAAGGTAACTTACATGAACTGAAAATTTTTAAATTAAACGACAATTTTATGTGAAAAATAATCGATCAAATGTTTCCTTCGGTAATCGTCTTTTAACTTTTAACAAGTTCTAATATTTGCAATAGCTTCTTTTATGAATAGCAAGATGGTTAATTTGACAAAAAATAACGTTATTTATTTCCATGTAGAAATAAAACGTTATATAAAATAAATACCATTAGGAAATTTATATTTTGTCTGATTTTTATTAAAATTTGTGAAATTATTTTTAATTTTTTTTATAAATTTTTTAAATTCTACGAAAAAATTATTTAAATAATAAAAATCCAGATAGGTCAACTTAATTTTTTTATTAAATGACAATTTTATATAAAACATAATCCATAAAATATTTCCTTAAAAAATAGTGACAGAAATATAAGTTAGTATTTTAAAGTTAATAAAACTAAAAGGCAACTCAGTGAAAGGAGAAAAGAATATTTAAATCATATAATGTCAAAACTATTAAATAATATAGAACTATTGAATGTGACAGTAACATGTGCGAATGTTGGAGGAATCAAAATAAAAATAAAATGAAGGAGAAAAGACTACGAATGAAGTGTATGCAAAATGTGAATTGCAATAAACTAATTAAAATGAACTGCCACTTGGAAAGAAAGCTCTCGAAAATAAATATGTCACTAGTAAAAAAACAGCTTTAGAAAGCGTCTAATATGCCTCGGTTTCGGAAGAACTGGTGCCTATACATGATACTAATTCGGTTATGAAACCACCCGAGGCATAAACCTCTATGCAACTCACCTGCTCTCGCTGTTGCCCTCTACTGTTCTTTGCAAGTCAGACTGACAAAGTCATACCGCCTCGGTCCGTTGCAGAACCGGTGTCTAAAGGCTATACGACTTCGGTCTACAACGAAACCGAGGCATAAAAGTCTCTGATTCCAACTCGGTTAGTTTAGAGGCGGTGCTGAAATATGATACAACCTCGGTTTTGGATGAAACCGAGGCATATATAATAATTTTGAATTTTTTTAAAGATGTTTAGGCATCGAGTTTGAGTAGATTCGCGTTAGTAGCTGGCCTACGGCTTCGGGTTTCTTTGAAACCGAGGTAATATCGTTTGTTTTATTTTTACCAAACCGATTAACAGTGCTTTGTCTTCCACCCTCTTCTCTGAGAGTTCTCTCTTCCACCAGCCGTTCTTTCTCTTTGACCAGCCCTTTCTCTTCGACCAGAGCAAACCTCGGTTTCGTTTTCGGTTTCGATTTCTCTTCGACCAAAGACCAAACGCGAACTGCTGCAAGGCAAACCTCGGTTTCGATTTTTGTCGCGGGTGGCCTTTGTCGTCTTCTCCGTGCATCCACCGCCGTGCCGCTACAGTTCCACCCCCTCCTTCACCTTCACTGTCTCCGGCGAAGCGCTGTCCAGGTTGGGTGGCTCTATTTCTCTCGCAAACAGTAGGAGTATTCTCTCCAAGCGTTGCTTCTGCCATCGTTCCCGCCTCTCCACCGTCGCTCCACTACCTTTGCTGCCGTTGTTTGCCGCCACGGTAAGTTCTTTACAATTTCATTTGTATATGGTGATTGATATTTGTTTGAATGAAGAAAGGAATGTCTGTGGTTATTGATATTGGTTTGTTTCCCTGATTTTTTCCCCTTGATTGGAATTAATTTTCTCCCCATTGAAGCATGAATTAGTGTGATTCTGTAATTAATGCACCAGATTTTCGATCCATGCTGGCTTATTTGTTATTGTATGGAGACAGTGGTGGTAGTATCTCTGTTGTGGATGTTGTCTTTGGCGTGTACGTTGGGTGGTGGAAGCTGACAATTCACGAAATGGGACCCAAACTTGGAACAGCGTCTCGATGCTATCTTTTCTTTGTTTTTTGTTTTTTTTACCTGCCTTTGCTGTCAAGACAAAAATGATAAGCTTTGAAATTTGTATTCTTTTGTTATTCTTTTTTGTGTATGAGATATCCTTCTGTTTTGGAAAATAATACAAAATGTGTAGCAGGCAAATCATATACAGGGAGAAACCGGATAGAGAGAAATTGAATATTCTTCTGTTTTTTCTTCTCACCATTTCCTTCAAAATTAAGAGCCCCATTTCTCCAACCATTTTAGGGTGTCTCGCATGTGGAACTTGGAATATTGCTTGATAACCTCACATGCCCAGTTGGTCGACTATCACATAATTCACAAAAAATGAAACAAAATGGGACTTCCTCTGTACAATTTTAAAAAATAGAACCATATTGGACAAAATGGAATCAACATTGGCATGCAGATATAGAAGAAAAATACCCTATTACATTAAAATATGCAGACATTCTGAATACACTATTTAAAATTTACAAAAATAAAAATATGAATTAAAAAAAAAATATGAATTAAAAATTTTACATTAAATAAAAATAAATTAAATAACATATAAGGAAAAAAATACTTTTAAGTCTTAAAGTTATATTTACCAATTCACTCACATGAGTCATTCTAATTACTTTAATTATAATTAAATAAAAAACTACTCTGAGAATGGTAAGTGGTTAAGAAAATTAGGTAAAGAAGTAAGAGGTTAATTTAAGAGGTTGGAACGAAAATGCACATTATCAAGAGAATAAAAGAGATGAGAATTTTACTATTTAAATGGGGTAATGCAATTTATAATATGAAAAACTCTAAATTAACTCGTGACTAAATTTAAAATTTTAATACTTATGAAAAACATTTCATAGTTGCTTTTAATAGTATTTGACTGTGGTGATTTTAATAGTTGTTTGCTTTTATTTGATGTTGTATGTAGCATATGTAATTATTTGTTTGTTTTGGATATATTCTTGTTTTTAATTAGCCTTAGATTCCCGTTTGAGATTCAATACAAAAATTATTTACTATCTCCAGATTCTTCTAAACAAATGTACCTTTTAAAAATGAATACAAAGGAGATGGTAATAATAATTTATAAGTATTGAATCTTGAATTGTCCGGCTGGACAGTTTAAGAAGAGTAATAACTTTTTATAGTTTATTATAACATATCAATTTTATTATACATGTCTTAAATTCATGAAAATTTTAAGTTGTGTTTTGTATTGATCTTCGGGTGCATATTTGATTGTGATTTATAATCACTTTCATTTCGTGTAACCTGAAGACCAATGCGAAATGCTGGCAAAATTTCGTCAAGATATTCTTGCCACAGCTATTGGACGACCTGAGCACCCAGGACAGGTGCGTGGTGCTAGGACTAGCATAGGCATACGACAGTTTTTTGGGTCTTCCTCGTGTCCATATTCATACGAAAAGATTAAGGAGGAAATAAGAAAAGAGATGACACAGGAGATCACAAAGAAGGTTCGAGCAGAGTTGTATGATGAAGTTGCTGAAATGGTTGCGCGCCAGTTCCAGCAGCATTATGAGGATTATGACAATCATCCTCCACCATCTCCTGTAGCGGAACATGTTGTGCCCCCTACAGGTAAACTTATTTATTTTTGGTTACTAATTTACTTTTTGCATAAACTAACATTTAATTTGACAGGTAGAAGCAGTAATGGAAGTTGCTCAGCTGCCGGTGCCCCAGGGGACGACATGGATGACACTCGTCCATGTCAGTTATATATTCTCTCTGATACTGGGACCATGCTAGTGGCTCGTGGTGACGGTGGATGGTGTACAGCTTGCAGAAGATGAGGTCAAGGTGACGGTGGATGAAGTTGTCATAGCGGATGCCGTTCTTCCTGTGCCTACAGATGAGTTCTTCACTGTGGAAGAAGCATTTAAGTCCTTTGTCGCCTGGCCTAGACATTTGGTTGGTCATGTATCTAATCCCCCGGTAAACATTCGTACTATATACTTCTCAATTTTAATATTTACTTCTAATTGACGTTATAATATAACCATTTTTGCATTTAACAGCAGATAGGTCAAGAGGGAAGTCCTACACCGAAGAAGACTCATTTATCTGAGGATGACCTTCTTGGTGTGTTAGACGAGCTTGCTAAAATCATTTCAGATGTGCCGATGAATGTACACTGGGATTCTACTACATTTGGAAGAGAAGCTCATATCCCATTGTACTTGCATCATCAAGATGTTAGGGAGCTTGCATCGGGTAGAGAAGAAATTAATATTACACTCATTCAGCTGTGGATGATGTAAGTTTATGAAAACTTTTATATATAATTATATTTTATCAACTTACTTATATCAGATTATTTCTTCATTTTAGGTATCTATTTGATGTTAGTAACAAGAAGGGGTTCAACGATGTATATGGGTTCATTGACCCCTCTATGACTCATGAAAGAAATAAATTTGATGATATCCAGACATACATCACCACCTGTTTTGGAATGGGGAAGGAGATATATTTTCTCCCTTATATACATGGGTAAGTGAAGTTTTTTAACTTCAACACATTCATTTTTTAATATACTTGGTATATGATTCATAAGTTATTATCAATTTCAGGTGTCATTGGCAGCTACTTGTGATCTGCATACCGGAGAACACGATTGTCTGGTTTTGTTCATTGCAGAAGTCTCCTCCCAGCCCTCTTAGACATGTAGTAGATTGGTAAGAATCTCAATGTGTGGATTTTTTGTTATATAAATGTATGCTAAAGGAATTTTTTTTAATAGTTCCCTTGCAACACATATGATGTTATCTGGGAGATCTACTGCTACAGCTAAAAAGCTTGCATGGGTTCCCCTAAAGGTTTGGTATTTTAGTTCATACTTTGTTACATTTGGTTCCATTCAAATGATGTTACTTAACATTTTATAATTATGATGATATATTGTAGTGTAATAGACAAATGGGGTCATACGAATGTGGTTACTACGTTATGTTTTGGATGATGACCATCATTCGTGCACATTACACCAGTGGATGGGAAACGGTAATATTTAGGTTTGAATTTTATGTTCTCTATATTTGGATTTCATATACACACTACAAGAAATAATGAAATTACATACGAACAATTATATACGGATTCATATCCATATATAAATGAGGCATTATGTATGGAAATTATGTACGGATACCAGAAAAAGCTTTATATACGGATATTATATACGGATATTTATATACGGAATTTTCCGTATATAAATTCCGTATATAAAGTTTGCGCGTGGTGGCAGGAAAATTATCCAAGGATATATCCGTATATAACCCGTAGTATCCGTATGCAGTTAGAACGAAGTTGTTAACTGCGGATATTATATACGGATGTGGGAAATTATTTTTTAAAATTTTTTTTTCTGATTAATTGGATGCTGAGCTGCATATCACACTCTGAAGAAGCGTTTTCCCCTCTTTCTCGAACCCTAACTCTGTTCTCGAACTCTAGAACTCTTGTTCTCTCTCTCGAACTCTCTTTCCCCTCTTCATCAATCCTTCATCAACCATTCATTCACCTCTCCTCTCCAACCTTCAGTCAGCTCTCGTGTCGAGTCTTCGTCTGAAACCTTCAGTCACGTCCCCTCTGGATCGTCTCTTCTCTGCAGCTGTAAATCATTCTTCTCTGTAGCCCTAAATCTGGTAAGTGATTCTTCTTTTCGTTCATGTTTATGGTAATCTGTAATGGTTAGAAATCTTTAAAATTGAAACCTAATCTGTGTTGATTTGATTTTCATTGCCCCATTTTTGGTTCGTCTGGGAAGACGTAGTTGGATTTTGACGAGGCATCGATTGAGGCTGCTGTGTTGCGGTATAAGCTGAGACGTAGAACTTGGTGCTGCGAAGGCCGAAGGAACCACAAAAAGGTGTTTTTAATTTCCTCTCTTGTAATGGAAATTAGCTTTTATAAATGTGATTCTTGCTTCTGCTACTACTGCTCTATTATGGATTAAAACTCGACTCACTTAGCAAGCAATCCCTTGTGGCACTCTGATTATTTAATGTGATCACTCAGTGATGGAAATTCAATGCACAATCATGTTTTACATCCAAAGGCTAAACACATAAAACAGTTGTCAGTTATTAGTTAGAAGTAAACAGCTGACAGCTGTAGTTTGTTCAAATGAATAACGTAATGTAATGTAGTGCTCCTCTGTCTTTATAACCATGTGTTCTGCAACAGAGGTTCACTGACTTTTATAATAATACTCTATAATGGTAAACTGATTTACAAATTCAACCACATTTCTTAATTTCTCTTTGTTGATTGTCTCGGTTTGATTTTTTTTTTGTTAGAAATCTCACATTGACTAAATATATAGCCAAATTATAGGATACATATGAATGCAAATTTCACTTTACAAATTAATTTTGTGAAGTTGAGTTAGATTTTAAGTAGAAAGATTCTTCTTCACAAAATCTACTGGGAATGCCAAACAAGCAATTGCAAAGAACTTCCTTTGGTTCTCAACCTCCCACCTCACCCCATCCAGCAAAAGAAACAAGAAATAGGGGATAATTCGAAAAGTAATACCTGTGGGAACACCTTTGCAAGATTTAGGACCCCCATTGGCAATCCTGGAAATACTAATAGTTAATATAAGTTGATGGACGAAGCCTGACGAGTTCGGACCGACGGAGGCAGCAGAAGGCGATTCGGATCTTCGAAGCCTCTTCGACGAGTGAAGACGCAGCGGAATGGAATAAGAAACTCGAGATTGAAGGGAAAAACGGAGACCGAACACTGGAAAACCTAGGATCTAGGTTTTAATCGGTGGAAACACTAATCGGACACGAAGAAACCCTAAAATGGTGATGAGACTCAATATAAACCGATTAAGCGGTTCAAATGATTCGGATGATCGGTGAAAAGTGAAGGTCAAAGGGATTAAGGTGTTTGAACGGTGGAAAATGGTGGAAGGAAGTGGAAACCCTAGAAGAAGATGTGGTAGTGTAATGAACGAAGATAAATACCTTCGAAGATGCGTATGGAGTGCGGATCTATGGTTGGCGACAATGGAGCTCTCGAGAACGAAAAGGAGACTCTCTGAAATGTGGAGGGATGCATAATGGATGCATGAGAGAAGAAATGAGAGGCGCGGTTGTGATGGGAAGGAGAATTAAAGATGTGGCTGCTGACACGTGCTGAAGGAGGATGTGGCGCTGATGTGCACACACAGTGGCCGGTGATGCGTCAGCGTGGAAATGAGAAAGTAAGCTCCGGGATTTTTGGAGAAATGGAAGAATGAGAGTGTGCTTGGAAGGTGGCTAGAGGGAGTCTGTGGACTCTCTAGCCTATGACTTTCAAGAGAGAATAGTTTCTATTTTAGAAAGCCTAATTCTCATTAATCTCAAAAGTAACAATACAATAGAGGAGCTGGGTATTTATAGTAACCCATGCTCCTTAAGAGCTAAACTATAAAAGATAAAATACAAAAGGAGGACTACATCAAGTACGATTCCATCATACCCTCCCTCTTAAAAAAGATTTGTCCTCAAATCTGGCAATCGCCTTATGAAGAAGCTCCACACAATCTTTGGAAGCATGGCCATCTTAGAATGGCCTTATTCTTTCAGATCTAGTTTTCTTCCTCCTGGATCAAACACGAATCTGCAATACACATCAAATATATCTTCGGTTAATATCAATCCAAGAAAGAATTTTTCTTTAAAAACAAGAGAATAAGAACTTCTAATACTTTGATTAGTAATCTTTGAAAATCTTAGAAGTCCAAATTCAATTTTATCTTGAGTTAATTGTTTTCTTAAAGATAACAATAACTCAAGATTTGAATTGTCATATTTTGAAAATGTTTTTGACAATTGGTTTGAAAGAGAAGTCAAAAATTGAAAAGTAATCAATTATTGGAAAAGAAGTAAGATTTGGAAACCTTCCCTTTTAGGTTCCACAGTCTTTGAAAGAATAGGATTTGTCATCAGTAACAATTTCTCCTTTTCTTTCTTCTCTCTTTCTTGCCTTTCTCTCTTTTCTTCTTTTCTCTCTTCTTCTCTTCTTAATTCCTCTCTTCTTCTCTCTTCTCTATTTGTTCTCTTTCTCTCTTCTCTTCTTCTTTCTTTTCTTCCTTTTCTTTTCTCTCAATCTCTCGTTCTCTTTTCTTATCCTTGATCTCCTTAAGTCTTGCCCCAAATTCTAATTCTCTACGAAGAAACCCATGATCATCTAAACTCTCAAGAAATAATTTTCCATCATTAATGCAATCCCTAATTAGTTCTAGGTTTCTTTTAATGCTTGAAGGCACAAACTTTCTTCTCATGCAAGCTTTTAAATCATGCCAATCACGTATGGAGGACTTTCTACCTTTCCTAACATGATATTGTCTTTCATTCCACCACTCTCTTGCATGCACTTCTAACTTAGAGAGATATATACTAAGAACATAATATTCACTCTCTTCACAAAACCAAGGATTTATTTTATCAATTTCTTTTTCCCAAGCTAGGTATGTTAATGCACCTATGTCTTTACCAAATGATGGAAGATTCCTAGCTTGTTTAAACATTTCATCAACTTTATCTAACCTAGAAGACCTATATGAACTATAAGAAGACATCTTTGTTTTTAAAAGTTTTCTTAATCTAAAGAGTTCAAAACTTTCACTTAGACAAGTCCCAGGTAAGAGAGGTGAGCTAAAGAGCTGCTTAAGTACCAAGTCTTGCCTTGCCAGAAATGTCTTAGGCTACTAACTAATTATCCCTTAAACTAAAATCACCTTTAGAAACAAAGTACACAACTCAAACAATCACAAACAATTAAACACTAAAAGACTAGACTCTTCGGACTCTAGTGTGAAAAGGCTTAGAGTTTAATCCCTTTTAGCCTAATCAACCCTAAACGTGAACACAAAATCAAAGAAACAAAAACACTAAAGAAACCAGCAGACTCTAATGACCCCTACGAGTTACACAAATCAAGTCAATATTAAATTCTACTCCTATGGTGAAGCTTGTAGCTTTGGCTAACAAGACACATTCACCTATCTAGCTATGCTAAAATTAAAGCAAGTTAAAGTTGCCAAGAGTTTTAAAGAGCACCAAGGACTCTTCTAAAGCACTTGGACTTTATAAAAGGCCTTTTTACAAACAAAAAAAATGAAATTAAAAGAAAGCTAGCCTATCAACCTATTACACATCAAATGGAACAAAAAAAATACAAAACATGTCCGCTGCCACGGTCCTGGTCCATTTCATTCAGCTTTGTTGTTTCACTTTGTGCTTCTGGAATCAATTGTCTTGAATTTTCCAGGCCAGTTCAATACTGCAAAAGTAAATGCCCAGAGCTGCAATCAAAATTTCCTTAGCTAGAACAAATTGCACAATGAAAACACATAACAGTAAGAACTTCCCTTTTATTCTCTGGTCTTCACGTGTGCACTTGTTGATCGTGGCACCTAATAGAATTGCTTTTGCTCTCAAATTGCAAGACGCTGCACTAGCTATATATATTTCTCTTCAACTGAAATCTGCACAGACAATTCATTCCAAAATCAATAGATCACAAATTGCAAGCAACTACAACCCATAACAAGAGCAGTTCAATCACAACAAAAGTAAGTGAAGGTAGAAGAAACTCCCTTCAAAACTGCACATCAAGATGCAAATGCTACTTGTCTCACGGATTTAGCTCACAATTTACAATCTGCTACAGTACTGGATTTAGCTCACAATTTACAATCTGCTACAGTACAAGCAGTATGGCTTTTCCCAAACTACACATAAAATTCACAACTAGTTCAGCAGAGTACACAATGCAAATCAATGTCAAATGAAATTTAGAAATAGCTAACCAAACTAGAATTAGGTAAGCTAATCAACTTCCCTATTTACAAGACTGCTTTTAGCTATGTAATTCCAACTAAACTCCCAAACAGATCAGCTCTGCACACTAAAATTTCACACCAAATTTCAGCAAGGTACCAATGGAAATGGATATTAAACAAGATGCAAATGAGTGTAATTCAAGGCTGAAACCAAACTGATTAAACAATCATTCCAAATTAATCAAAATCAGATTAATCCAATGCAATGCAGAACAATTCCAATTCATAATTCAGATTGGCTAATCCTAGTGTACAAAAACTGTCATACCAGATTCAACATTATAGCAAGAATAGTTCAACCAAAACAAAAGCAATTTAAGGTGAAAGAAATTCCCTTTAGTTCAGATGGCTGCTACTGGTTGCTCAAGCTATACTCTGTTGAACTTCTACAACTGTATCAGAAAAGATTCTGGTCTGGACTTCCAAAGCCCATTCAGTTCATGTGTCATGAGACTCCTTGTTCAACTTTTGTACTGTTGCAGCTTTTTGTAATTCAAACACCACCTATAAATGGCAATCAAAACAAAAACTGCACAAATCTAATTGGTAAGCACAATTTAGATTCAGAACTGAAGTAAGAACACACTCTAACCAAGGATATTTGGCTTTAGATGTAGCCACACAAAGCTCACAAAAAAAAAAACAGGTCTCTTTGGAAGCTCAAAGCACAAAAAAAATGGAAAGGTTTGGAAGGGAGATTCTCCCTTGTCAGTACAAAGCTGGAGAGTATTCCAGACCACCACCACCTAAGATGCTACCAAGCACACAAACCTTCATTCAAATTTCAGAAACGAAAGTATAACAGCTTCTCAATAGAGAATGGCTAGGCTAAGATCAAAGTAATGGACAGACAGGTAGAACAGAACAGGACAGCCACTAAAGCAAAGGAATTGACAGCACAACAGAGAAACTGACTCAAGATCAACTCTAGACCAGATTACAAAAGCAAACAAAAACTTCAATTAGGAACAGCAGGTCAGAGTTCACATGTGATAGACAAAATCAGAGTTATCAACCAAGACAAGCAAGAAACAAAGCTTTGAATAATGTGAGCACTCAAACAGGATCCTAAGATCAGTTCTAGAGTAGATTTCAAAACCAATAAAAAGATCAAGAACAAATTGCAGAATTTTTGTAAACAAATGTTCAAACTGATTCACTTTATTTCAGAATTGTAGTGCAGCATCTAACATTGTTAATTTCAGCCTTATGCACTGTTTTACAATGAAATCAGTAGAATCAACTCCAATTACAAGTGTTATTGCTAGGTTCAAATTCCAAATCACAGATATAGTGGTTGTTTTGTACAAGATTACAAGTACTACTGATGTGATGCAGATTTTTGTGGACTTAATCATCAACCACTTACAAATTTTAAGCCAGAACAACTTTGACACAAAGGTGCAGTAACACAAGTAAAATCAAATTTAATTCTGCAGAAAAGAAATTAAAGCACTCAGACACAATGACTCTAGGATGTACTGATGTTAGAACTTAGTAGTGATCTAATACTAAGTAGAACAAACACACACTCAAAACATTAACACAGACTTCAAAGAAAAACCACTTCGGTGTAGCTGGCCAAATGAAAGACTGATGCTGCTGTAAGCATCTTGCACCCAAGCTCAATGCAACATTTCATAGCTTAATTGGTGTGCATTTGCTATCCACAAGCAGATTCAACTTTCAGCTCACAGAATTTCAAAAGTGCAATACAATTACATGTAATGGTCAGCATCAAAAACTCAAGACAGCTTCAGATAAATGAAATGACATTAAAACTGCTGTTGAAGTCTGCATCAAGCTCATTCAATTGAATGTCACTGCTTATGATGATGGACAGATCTTACTCAAAGCAAAAAAACTCAATTGAATCACAGTTAAACTCAGATTTAATTGACAATTAAAACAAAGTAACATGACATAGACAAAACAGAAATGGATTTAGAAATTAAAAGACTCAAACGAAGAAGATTCACCGAATTAAAATGAACTAAGACTCAATATAATGACTCAAACACAGGACACGCAACTTGGAAACCTAAACGCATGAAGAGATTCAAAACACAAAACATAAAAAGGATTCGCAACAACTGAGATTAGAAAAACAAATCACGACATTAAAGGAAAATGATGAACAACTCAAAAATTGACGAAACAAAACGCAAAGAATCAAAATCAACCCGAGAAAAAAATAAGATGAATCACCAAGACATCACAGGCACAGATTCAACAGAAGACTTGAATCAGATAGAACAACTTATCTGTTGACGCGTGCTCGAACCTTGCTCTGAATACCACCTGATGGAAGAAGCCTGAGGAGTTCGGACCGACGGAGGCAGCAGAAGGCGATCCGGATCTTCGAAGCCTCTTCGACGAGTGAAGACGCAACGGAATGGAATAAGAAACTCGAGATTGAAGGGAAAAACGGAGAACGGACACTGGAAAACCTAGGATATAGGTTTTAATCGGTGGAAACACTAATCGGACACGAAGAAACCCTAAAATGGTGATGAGACTCAATATAAACCGATTAATCGGTTCAAATGATTCGGATGATAGGTGAAAAGTGAAGGTCAAAGGCATTAAGGTGTTTGAACGGTGGAAAATGGTGGAAGGAAGTGGAAACCCTAGAAGAAGATGTGGTAGTGTAATGAACGAAGATAAAATACCTTCGAAGATGCGTATGGAGTGCGGATCTATGGTTGGCGACAATGGAGCTCTCGAGAACGAAAAGGAGACTCTCTGAAATGTGGAGGGATGCGTAATGGATGCACGAGAGAAGAAATGAGAGGCGCGGTTGTGATGGGAAGGAGAATTAAAGATGTGGCTGCTGACACGTGCTGAAGGAGGATGTGGCACTGATGTGCACGCACAGTGGCCGGTGATGCGTCAGCGTGGAAATGAGAAAGTAAGCTCCAGGGATTTTTGGAGAAATGGAAGAATGAGAGTGTGCTTGGAAGGTGGCTAGAGGGAGTCTTTGGACTCTCTAGCCTATGACTTTCAAGAGAGAATAGTTTCTATTTTAGAAAGTCTAATTCTCATTAATCTCAAAAGTAACAATACAATAGAGGAGCTGGGTATTTATAGTAACCCATGCTCCTTAAGAGCTAAACTATAAAAGATAAAAATACAAAAGGAGGACTACATCAAGTATGATTCCATCATAAGTAGCCATAAAATACAATAATATACTCACAAGAAAGAATAAGCTATCAACCCTGCTCACCTTGGCCAAGCCCCAATGACTGAATATGTGTGGAAACTAAGGCATATGGAACGCTGTAAGTGATCTGAAATAATTGATCCATGAAGCCAGATTAACTTACACAGAACTCTCAAATAATATATGGCAAAATCATGCACAATTAATGGGGTAATGTCCAAATTTTAAATTTTGACATGTTTTGATTCTCGAGATAGAAAATGCCAGTTTGTGTTAAAAACTGCTGCCAAGCTTGAGTCAAGACACTATAGGAGACATAATAGTACTGTTTATGTTAAGGTACATAGGAGAACAGAAGGCAGTTTGAGCTAAAGAGATCATGCAGACAAAATCAAATGAACTAAGATACTTTATATGATGAGTCACTGAAACCATGCAAAAAGACAGAATTTGAGTTTTTGTTTTAAGGAACATGGGAGACAGAAAGGGTGCCTTCAATATTGGCAGAAAAAGAACAAACAAAATGCTTTTAGTAGGAAATAGAGCAACTTACTGCAAGTGGAAACCCAAGAACGGTAAAGATTGTCAATGCAGCAATCACAATGCCAGTTGGTGGTAGTTCTTTGCCTATATAGCCAATTCTATTTGCCAGATAGGTTACAATAAGCATTGCAATAAAGCAGACAACCATCAAGATAATTGAGATTCCCCACACAAACCCATCCCCCCGCTTCCTGCATAACCTCTCCATGAGTACATACGTTATTCCAAGAACAACTGAATTAGGAAATAAGCCTATTGCTCCCATTCTAACTCCAGTATCATAATTAGGGCCTTCATTTGGTTCACCACCATAAATCTCTCGGCCCATCCAATCAGTATCAAAAAGGAGAAATGGAAACCACCCAATCCAAGTTAAGGCAGTAGCGGACAATATTCAGAAGTACATATCAAGCAGATAAACATTAGCAATTTTGATAGAACACACAGAGTTACAGAAAATACCAAGACAGATTGTTGAATGTTTGATTAACAAAGTATAGCAGAAAACAAAGGTCTTTCGAGAGGACCCTAACTCTCCTAGTTCCCCTTTTCCTCCAAAAGCCCCAAAAGAACTTCCTGTTCACCTCCTAATAAGACTATTTATAATAGTCTGTTACAGTTTCGTAATTACAAATGTACTAACTACTTTCTTTTTTCCTTCTTTTGTAAACTGTATCAAACTTATCAATACCCCTCCATGAAGATTCACCTTGTTCTCAAGGTGAAATTCTTTATGAATGCAGGCAATAGATACCCAACTATTCTCAATATCTAAATTCCCAACCATTCTCAATATCTAGAAGATGTTTCCATTTGACAAGAACTTCTAAGCCACCTTGAGTGGTCTTTCTAGTATCTAGCAGTTGTTCTGGATATACTTACAGAATATAGTCTTCGATAAGTGGAGGAGACAAGGGTTAGGTAAATGTGGTTGGCTACCCTCCCTGGTGACTAATGATGCTACTTGTTATGTCTGGGTCCCCCCTTTCCCTCTATTATGATTACTTGCGACAATAGAATTTCCCACGTCATTGGAGAAACTTCTAGTTATCCAGTTGATTTTGAAACCCGACCCAACTTTATTCTCCACTGGTTCCTTCCCTTTATAGACAGAATTTGGATTTTTTCCTCTATCATTTGAGCCTTCATCATTAATTATGCCAGAGTTGAGGGATCATACAACATCACTTTTGCCTTAATATCATCCCTTAATCCATTCAAGAATATCCCAATAAGATAATCTTGATCAATCCCCTTTAGCAGCCCTGCATACTATTCAAAATTTTCAACATAATCCTCAACCGAACCAGTATGAGTTAAGGCAATAACCACCTCGAAAGGATTCTTCAACATGTTTGACTGGATGCGACGAACCACTGCCAATTTGAATGATTCCCAAGTGGGATTGCAAGGCCTTCCCCTCCAAAGCTATCATCACAGTCTGCATTCTTTCCATTTCAGATACTTCTTGGAGATGAAAGTATCTTTCCAACCGGTTGGTCCAGCCGAACACATCATCTCCCACAAAGATAGGAATATCTAGATTGCGCCACGTGATCCAACATTCAGTTGTCAGTCTTACTTTTGTTCAATAGACTTTAGAGGAGTACCCATATTCTGATTTGACCCACACGTTGACTCACTCGACATCTTCACCACCACCGTAAGTCCGCTAACAAAATTTTACAGCCGCTGGAACCTCTCATGATGTTCCTTTTCTGCTCTGTCATGATCTTGAACCAATTGTTGCACTATCTTTTCCAGCCCATCCAATCTTGTTTCCATTCTTGTACTCACCATGCCCCCACACAGATACCACAGGACCAAGAAAGAAGCTCTGAATACCATTTGATAGAACACCCAGAAAGAAAATACCAAGACAGATTCTTGAATGTTTTATTTGGAACAGAACGGTCCTACCAACGTAGTAGGAACACAACAACAAAGTATAGCAGAAAACAAAGGTCTTTTGAGAGGACCCTAACTCTCCTAGTTCCCCTTCTCCAAAAGCCCCCAAAAAACTTCCTGCTCACCTCCTAATAAGACTATTTATAATAGTCTGTTACAGTTATGTAATTACAACTGTACTAACTACCTTATTTTTTCCTTCTTTTGTATACTGTATCAAACTTATCAAATTTGGTAGAGATAGAAGAAAACAAATTTCCTACAAAATATCTGGTACAATATTTGTGTTTCCATGTATTCACCATTGTCAGATGCTGATAATTTGATTTCAGATTTTAAGTGATAAAGTAGTTTTTCTTCAGCGGGAATACTTTTTCTGTATTAATTTTTTTTATATACTGTTTGTTTTAAACTTTGATTAGTCTCGTGTATTTAGGCATTACTAAACTTTTAGACCCAAATTTGCAAACATATACATTACTACCTTGGTGTTCTTAATTTAAAATTCTAATATGCACATTGAAATTTTGAATTGGTGTTTAGTATACTGTTCTGAGCTTTCATTTTTCATATTTTAGTGTATTAAAACTTCTTGACATATGTACAGGCCAAGAAATCCAGTTCTCAAGTTCATTGCTAGTGGTAAATATATGTGAATAATTAGTTTTTGTATGATATTTTATTATTTATGAATGATATTATATCAAGTGCGTTATATTAGGTAGGTTTATTACTTATTATAAATTGATATGTGATGTTGTTTCTTTTGTAGTTGCACTCGGTACCTGCAATCCACTATAGAACAAGCTTATTTTGACCATCAACCAAAGCTCGTAGTAAGACCTAAACCTTCAAATAGTCGTCCAATTGCAAATGTATGCTTATCCAACTGTATGTAACATATTAGGAGGGTTATTTAGTTCTTTAAATGTTGATTTTTTAATTAAAATTATTTAGCTCAACGTAATGTAGGTTGGCCAATATCCTTCTATATCGAAACCTTAAAACAATATTGTACATAGTGATTAATATAAAACAATAATATTGTACATAGTGATTTACATGTACAAAACAAGTATTAAGATAGAGACATGTTGAAAAACATTCTAAGATAGAGAGGAGGACCTAAATTAATTTAGGTTATTCTTTAGGAAGCCATTTGATAGGGTACGTGTCATAATATAGAGACGTATATTAAGCATTGGCTAATTGTTTTGTAATCGATTTATGTACAGAACATGGATTGTTCTCCACCAAATCGTGCATGGATGTACGATAGGTGTCATAGAGGAAGAGGTGCTTTGAAAGAGTCTTTTGTATTAGGTGTTGAAGAGTTTATAACTAAAGCTTGTGAACAAGAACGTTATCGTAGAGATGGGGGTCTTCGATGTCCATGTTTGAAGTGCGATTGTACAAAGATTCTGCACGAAAGAGTTGTGAAGGTTCACCTTTACAAGAACGGTTTCAAGCCTAATTATTTCATTTGGGAGGATCATGGGGAAATAATGCCAGAAGATCATGTACAGAATCATGACAGTTCGATGGCTGTAGAGACGGAAGATGGTCAAATTAACCAATTTCAAACAATGGAAGACATGGTGCATGATGCTCTTAGGCAAAATGAGTCGTGGCAAGCATCTACTTCTAATAACATTGAAGAGGCTCCGAATGAAGAAACACAAAGGTTTTTTAATTTTTTGTTGGATGCAAACCAGCCGTTGTATGGAGGAGCATCAGACTCGAAATTATCAATGTGTGTCAGACTATTAGCTTGCAAGTCAAATTGGAATATTCCTAACCAATGCATAGATTTTATTGCAAAAATGGTTATGGATGCAACACCCATCAAATCAGGTTTGCCTAAAACATACTACGATGCAAAAAAGTGTGTATCAAAGTTGGGATTACAATCGCAGAGGATTGATTGTTGCGTGGATGGTTGCATGCTCTTCTATGATAATGAATATGGTAAGAATGATGGCGCATTGCTTGAATGCAAATTTTGTGGAAAGCCAAGATATCAACCACGTAACACGGGAGCAACTACTAGCAAACAGTTCCTATGAAATCAATGTTCTATTTGCCATTAATTCCCAGACTACAAAGAATGTATGCCTCAACACAAACTGCAGGACAAATGACATGGCACTATCAGAACATGTCGACGAATGGTGTTTTGCGTCATCCATGCGATGGAGAGGCTTGGAAGCACTTTGATAGAGTATATCCTGACTTTGGTATCGAGCCACGCAATGTTCGACTCGGTTTATGCTCTGACGGTTTTAACCCATATGTACAGGCATCAAATATACCATATTCATGTTGGCCAGTTATTGTCACTCCTTATAATCTTCCTCCAGAAATGTGCATGTCTAAACCTTACATGTTCTTAAATGTCTCATTCCCGGGCCATTCAATCCAAAGGTTGGCATAGATGTGTACTTAGAGCCCTTGATAGACGAATTGAAGAAGCTGTGGACGGGTGTGATAACATATGATATTTCAAGGAAACAAAACTTTATTTTGAGGGCCATGCTAATGTGGACAATTAATGATTTTCCTGCTTATGGTATGTTGTCCGGCTGGAGCACTCATGGTAAACTGGCATGCCCACATTGCATGGAGCATACAAAGGCTTTTAGATTATATCATGGGGCAAAAAATTCATGGTTTGACTCTCATCGGAGGTTTTTACCGAAAGACCATGCTTTTAGGAGGAATAGGAATGCTTTCAAGAAGGGGGAAGTGGAGATGGATGACGCACCACCATATCTTACAGGACCAGAAGTTTGGAATAGAATCAATGGTTATCCTAAAATAACTGAAAATGGTGCACAAGAATTGATGGATACGGTGAGTGGCATAATTGGACGAAAAGAAGCATCTTTTGGGATCTACCCTATTGGAAGGATAATTTGTTAAGGCATAATCTTGACTTCATGCACATTGAAAAAAATTTCTTTGGCAACATCTTCAACACTGTGATGAATGTTGCGGGGAAGACAAAAGACAATGAAAAGGCACGAATGGATATAGCTTTGTACTGTAGACGAAAAGATTTGGAGCTAAAAAGTCATAGCAATGGAAACATGTACAAGCCAAAAGCAAATTATACACTATCAACAGACCAAATAAAACAAGTCTGTCATTGGGTAAAAGGTCTTAGGATGCCATGGATATTCTTCTAACTTGTCAAGGTGTGTTGATGTGAATAGGGGAAAGCTCATTGGGATGAAAAGTCATGACTGTCATGTGTTTATGGAATGCTTACTTCCTATAGCGTTTAGTTCTTTACCGGCTCATGTTCTCAATCCCATTACAGAGATAAGTCATTTCTTTAGAGATTTGTGTTCTACAACATTGAACAAGGATGACCTGGCGAAGATGGAAGAAAACATTCCCATCATTCTGTGCAAGATGGAGAGAATATTTCCTCCCTCATTCTTTGATTCTATGGAACATCTCCCTATCCATCTTCCATATGAGGCACGACTTGGTGGACCAGTCCACTATAGGTGGATGTACCCATTTGAAAGGTACCCATATGACATGTTATTGTTCAATTTACCAGGCATAATTCAAAAACCCTAACACATCAATTTCAAATTTGTAGGTTCATGGGATATGCTAAACGTTCAGTAAAGAATAAGGCTAGGGTTGAAGGATCTATTTGCGCATCATACTTGCACAGAGAAACAACTCATTTTTGTTCCCACTATTTCAAAAACTTCATGTTAACACCACAAAGCAATAGAAATGAAGTAGACATTGAAATAGAAAGCTTTACGACAACATTATCAGTGTTTACCAACCTGGCCGTCATTCTGGAAGGGAATCAACACATTGGTTAAGTGATGAAGAATTGAGATCAGCTCATGTTCATGTATTGATCAATTGCAATGAAGTTGAACCTTACCTTCAGTAAGCCTCCAAAATAAATTATATTTCCCAATTCTTTCATTTGATATAATTAATTTCTTTGATCTAATCTGGACGTACATGTTGACAGCTCATTCTTACATGTCTATCAACTATCTGAGTCAAACAGTTCGACATACGTACATGCTAATTTCCCATTGTGGTTCAGGCAAAAAGTACGACTTCCTATCATCTTACACATTCATTTCTTCCTTAATTTTTTAAGATTACATTGTTGAATAGTTTCATATCATGAATGGTTGTAGGTTCATAACGATCCTTTAAGTGTGAGAAACCAACATCTTAGAGATTTATCACTTGGTCCTTTAAGGTGTGTAAAGGAATGGCACACCTTCTTTGCTAATGGATACAAATTTCATACCCATGCATGGAGTCAGGGCAAGAGGACAATAAATAGTGGGGTTCATGTTAAAGGGCTAACAGAAGGAGGTCAAGATGATTTTTGGTGTCATTAAACACATCTATGAGTTGGAATACAATTCAACAACCACTGAAAAGAAAATTGTATTATTTTATTGTGATTGGTTTGATCATCGAGAGTAGGTACAAGGGTGGATTCAAAGTATGGCATTGTGGATATTCGAATGGATAAAAGATATGTGTTGTTTGATCCTTTTATCATTGCACATAATGTACAACAAGTGTATTATGTACCATATCCTACATCACGCACGGACAAACGAGGTTGGTGTGTTGCGATAAAAACGAAGCCTAGAGGTCGCATTGATTCTAATGATGTAGAACCGATGTGCCATACCAAGTGGAGGAAATGTCACATGTTAATGACATCATTGAAGTTGAAGAAGTAGTCCGATTACAAGATGTAGAAGCTGGTCTTGAAGAAGTTGACCCTAACAATATTTCATCATTTCAAGGGCAAATAGATGAAGATACAACGGAATCAGAAGAATACAATGCAGAAGGACAGGGTGAAGATGACAATGAAGATGAATTTCATAGTTCTAGCACTGAATAAAGTTAGGGTGTATTGCTCCGTATTTTTGTCGCTTTATTATAATGTTGTCCACAATCTTAAGAGTTAGGGTGTATTGCTCCCTATTGAGTTTCGGGCTTGATTTTTTTTCCCTCCATGGCCATCGATGTTATCTCATTAGTAGAAACTGTTGTAGACCAATTTCCCAATGGTGAAGATGGGGATTTGAAAAATTAAAAGCAAAGCAAAGAAAAGTCTACATTCACCATGATATATGCAATAATATATTGATATTCCCATATCGATTTCTCTCAGAATCAACAACATGTTTTAAAACCTGTGATATGCATAATTAGAAAAAATAAATACAGATTAAAACATGAGCAAATTAGAAATGTATATTCTGCTAAACTATACTGAATAAATGATTTCATTTCTTTTTCTCTTATTCTGGGACGTTTGTGATTCAGCATTAATCTGTCTGATTTGTTTTACACAGTAAATTCGATTTTTTTGTTACTTTGGTTTACAAAATGGAAACTGAAATATCTCATATAACATCAGGGAACCCAAAAAATATTCCCATAAAACAACAACAAAAGACAATTAAAAAATAAAGAAAGAAAATAAAATAGAGAGAGACGAGAAAGTGGGTTACAAAAAAATAAATAAAGGAAAAGCTAGACATTTACTTCTTGTACAATACAACAAGAAGTCACATACTCAGACCTTCCTCTCTCTTTCTGTCTCTCTCCATTGCACCTTCCCTTCTTCTTTTCTCTGTCATTTCTGAGATTCCTTTACTGGTTTTTTCTCTTGTACAGACTTCTAGCTACAACACCCAGATATCAATTTCTGTAATTCTGTGTGTTCTGTGATGTTTATGTGAGTTTTTTTAAGGACAGTAAAACATAAACTCTTCTGGGTGTATTGGCTTTTGCTGCCTTTGTACATATTTTCTGTGTGTTCTCAGTTTTTCTACATATTTTCCCCTTTACTTGAGGAAAAGTTTGGGACATGGGCAAGCAAGGGCCTTGCTATCACTGTGGAGTTACAAGTCAGTTCTTGTCTCTCCAATATGAAATCTTTTGTTTGCAGTTTTTCCTGAGAGTTATTGGTTTTTTGAAATTTGTCTCTTTGAATTTGAAGTTTGTCTTGGAACCGATGGCATGGATTGTGATTTTGATAAGAAATTGAGATGCGTGGAAGGGAAAAGTTCTGCCCAATTTAAACAAATGGGATAATTTAGTTTAATGTTCTTTATTTGGATGTATTAGAATTCAACCATATAAACATTCCTGTTGCCCAGAATATTTGGAAATGGAAGTTCTGGAAAATTCAATTATATTAACTTCCTCTGTTGATGTGTTCAGTGTCTCATTCAGTGGGTCTTTGCGTTCCTTGACTATGTCTGAAGTGTGTGCAAATGTAATTCATGCAAATTTAATCTCGGAATGGAATGAATATTACAACGAACCTTTTTCTGTTTTAGGCACATTTTAGGCTCACACTTTAGGCTACCCAGACTAGCTAGAATTAGGAATTTTATTGTGCTTTAGTTTTTTGATATATTCTTTATTTTAGAGTTTGATTAGGATCATACTAAACATGTTAGCTATCAAGATGATGCATTTAGGCATTAGTAAACATTCACACCCAAGACTTGAGTTTCAGTGTTTAGCATTTGAGTTAATCCAAAGAATTAGTTTCCTGTCAATTGCCAAAGATGTCTATTAGTTACTTGTCAATCTGAACTTAGAGATTCTAAGTTGAATTTGAATTTGGCTGGTTATTCGGATATGTCTCTTTTTGGTGGTTGAGAATATTAATCGTACATAAATAAATCTCACATAACTAATTCCAAATCTTGCTGAAAAATTCTTGGCAAATACTTTACCTGCGAAAACTACTGTGAAAAACTATTCACGTGATTCCATATGTTCTACCAAGTTCCACACATCACAATCACAATATTATATTATCTTGCTGAAAAATTCTTGGCAAATACCTTTATCACAATCACAATATTATATTATCTCACAAGTTGGTTACAGAATAGAGTTTTATTGCATTTATCTCTGATTGTATTATTTCTAAATTTTCTTTTCTTCTATTGTATAAAAATATATATTATGTTCAAGAATATGGCATCAGGTCCTTCTGGCCCTCCTATTCCACCTTCAGGAAATTCTGATAAGGGCAAGGGGAAGAAATCTTACGTAGTGAAGTTGATGACACGTTTCAATAATGAAATTGGTTCAATCAGTCAACCAACTACACCTACCTCTACCTCTACTGGTAGATCTGTTCCACCTCCATTAGTTGTTCCTGCCTTCACTCCCACTCCACATCAAGTTCCTACATCTTCACCTACCTCTATTGGTACATCTCTTCCACCTCCAATACAAGTGCCTGCTTGACACCCACTCCATACCAAGTGCCTCCTTATCTTCAGGCTTCACTCTCTCCCAATGTTGGTTCTAACCCATCAACTCCCAAAATATTGCACCATCACCTGGTATAGAGGATGCAGATCCACATTCTAGTTCAGCCGCCAATAACATGGAAGAATGTTCCAATAGTCGTCCAATGATTACACCCGTTGGAGGAGGGTAAGAAAAAAAATAACTCAATTAATATATACACAATTCATTGTTGTATTATTGTAATGTTTGAGTTTAATTTTGTTTTAGGTTTTATCCTACAAAAACTGCATCCAAGGTAATCACAGCCACCATCAAGGAACAGTTTGATGAGCCATGGCTAACATGGGGTGCAATCTCTAAGTCAACCAGAGATGTCTTCTTCGAACATTTTAAGGTAAACACTTTTCATTCCTAATCCTGTTACAAGTCAATAGTTGGTGTCCTGCATTTAATTTATACTTTGAACTTGTTTACTTATTCAAACCTATTATTTCTAATATAACAGAGAAGGGTTTCATGGAAGCCTGAAGATGAGGAAAAGGTCAAAAAAAATTATCACACCAAGGCATCTCATAGACTCTCAGAGATGTATAAAAAAGCTAGAACTCTAGGAAAAAGACCTGATTGGCTGGGGGACGATACTTGGAATGCTCTTTTGGAAAAGTGGAACATGCCCTTTATAGACAAAAGTGTGAAACGGCAAAGAAGAATCGGACATCTGAAAAGGGTGGTTGTTTGCACACTGGAGGATCTATAAGCGTGCATGAGCATGCTATTCGTTTGGTATATAACTTGTACATTTTTTTTCTTATATTTGTAATCATAAACTTTACAAATATTTATTAATACTCCTTTTGTTTGCAGTCACAAGAGCTTGGTCGATCTGTGCATGTTGATGAAATATTTCAGCAGACACATATTCGTCAATCAACAGGAGAATTTGTGGACGAAAGGTCTAGGCGGACCCATGTAAGTTTGTACTAACTCTATCACATTATAAATTTTCGTTTTAAACCTCATGTGTAATGATAATATTTATTATTTAACAGGAACAATTTGTTGCAAAATTTTCTCAAATTAGATCTGAGACTGCATCTGTTGGTGTCTCAACATCTTCTCCTCTAGACCCTGCGGAGGAGGAAAGATTGATAAACCGATGTTGGTTAGAGGCTGCTGGTGGAAAATACAAGGGACGCGTATACGGCATTGGAAATGTCACTTCCCAAGATGACTGTGTTGATAGTTACATCCAACAGACATAGGCATCTTCTACTGCTCAACCTCAAAATTCAGAAGAAATTCTTAACCTGAAATCGCAGTTACAACAATATGGTCAGCAGCTTCAAAAGTTTGAAGGCTTTATAGGCGTCCTCCTGCCATTCCTTCCGCCTTCAGCAGCCGCGGCTGCACAACAATTTTTAAACCTTCAAAATCCTCAAGTTCAAAATGACGTACCCAATATAGTCCAACCAGAACAGCAACCTCCAGAACAGCAACCTCCAGAACAGCAACCACCACACCAGCAACCACCAGATGAACAACCACAAGATGGAAATGATGATTACATGCATTATAGGCATTTTATAGAACTTATTTCCATTAATGTTGAACTTATTTAGAACCACAACTACAATCTGTTTATGAACTTACCAAATGTTGCAGTTATATTTACATTATACAATATTTGTGTATTCATATACAATGTTTTCTTTGTGGATTAAGTGTATCTGAAAACCTTATTAAATTTATATGTCAATGTGCAATGTATAATGTCCAGGTTTGCTTGTAACAATGCTGAATGTTCACTATAATGTCCAGGTCTGCTTGTATATTGTGCATGGGGAACTGCTATATATACAGAGAATTTATTTAGCTCTTGTTAAACCATTATATACGGATATATCCGTATATAATTTCCATATATAACTTGTATACGAAAATTATATACGGATTTATCCGTATATAACTTATATACGGATAAATCCGTATATAATTTCTTTATATAAGTTATATACTGTATATAACTTATATACGGATAAATCCGTATATAATTTCCGTATATAAGTTATATACGAATATTTCTGTATATAACTTCGATATATAAGTTATATACGGATAAATCCGTATGTAAACTTAGCTACGATGGTATTATATACGAATTTTTGTCCGTATGTAATCCGTATATAAACATAGAATATATACGGATTTTGGGTCTTATATACGGATTTTTGCTGTATGTAATACACTTTTTTCTTGTAGTGACACTAATTGAAATCATTGTGTTTTATGCAGAGATTTAATAGGACTGCTTCAATTCCAGAGAAGTCAATTCAACTTGTGAGGAAAACCCTTGCTAAATATGTAATTCATTTATATAATAGTATGTAGTAGATATTAGGATATACTAAGTTCTAAGTTTATGTTTCTAAGTTCTTTTATGTTTTTCTACATTATTATAAGTTTAACATGTACATTGCATTGATTTATGCTTGAAACTTGATTTATGATTACATTGGATTGATTTATGCTTCTAAGAAGTTGATTTATGATTCCATTCAATATACTTATGTTTTAATATAATTTTCATTTAAAATATACGTTTCTGCAATATTCTGGACTGTTCTGGTTATAAAAATATATGCACGTCTATTTTTGTGGTTGGGAATGTTGCAGAAACAGACATCATTTAAAAAAAAAGTACTTATATTCCTTAGTTCAGGTCAAAACCGAAGTCGAAAGACCACTTACGGCCTCGGTTATGGTCAAACCCGAAGCAGAATGTGTTGCGGATGAGAACAAAAAAAAATAGAGTCTACTACCTCGGTTGTAGCTTGAACCGAGGCAGTAGAGTGAGACTTTATGCCTCGGTTCAGGCTACAACCGAGGCATAAAGTCCCAGGAAAAAAAAATTAAAAAAACCAAAAACTTTACTGCTTCGGTTAGGACTGAACCGAGGCCAAATACTCTCCTTTTATGCCTCGGTTCGCAACCGAGACCAAAAGTATTAGACTTTTTACCTCGCCTGAATATGCCTCGGTTCAGAAACCGCGGCCTATAGACAAAAATAACCGCTGTCGTTTACCCTGACTGTACTAGTGTGTATACAAAATAATACATAACTTAGATGAAAAACATAAAACAAAAACTTGTTATATTGAGACATAGTTAGAGAGAAAGAATAGACTATGATAAAACATTTGTCTAAGTGACATAAATGATGACCATACATATCTTTTTAGAAGTGACGGTAATTAAAAAGATGACACATTCAGGTAATTAAAAAGCGACAGATTCATTAAACGAAACGAATGTACATGATGTTTTTTCATGATCATTTGGTTAAGGAGGTGTACATGAAAGTTCCCCAGATTTTGAAACCATTGACCAAAATTTAATTTGAAGGTTGAAAAAATCATTGTTCAACTTGAAACAAGTTCCTCTGTATTGGTTTGCAATAGCTTCTTTTATGAATAGCAAGATGGTTAATTTGACATAAGTTCAAATTAACACAGTCCAACAGTTTACAAATGTGTAGCAAAATAAAGTTATTTATTTTCATGTAAAAATAAAACATTATAAAATAAATACCATTAGAAAATTTTATATTTTTTGTGATTTTTTTATAAAGTTGTGATTTTTTAAAAAAAATTTCTTTATAAATTTTTTAAGTTCTACGAAAAAAATGATTTAAATAATAAAAATCCAGATAGGTCATAAGTTAATTCATATGGAATCAACGTTGGCAGCAGCATCTGGGGCCGACAAAAGGAGCAGTGGAAGTGAAGGAATGATCAAGAGAGTAATGAGAAGAAAGGTTTTGCCAATGCGTTTTCAAACAGGGTGTTGCTCCCTCCACCCCCACACATCTCTTCCTCCACCTCCCCTTTACTATTTTGCCCCTTCCTCCACCTTTCCTTTACTATTTTGCCCCTCAGTAAAATTTTATTTTTAAAATTGTTGTTTTTTAATTTTATTCATTTATAACATATTTCACTGATAACCTACGTAGTTCCTTGTATGAGTAAAATATTTTTCTACAAAGCTTGGTGATCGTGAAAAGAATTATCAAACAATCTTCTTCTTGTTCTCGGTGCAGTACGTGGTGCAGTACGTTTATGGTGTAGTGTCCTTGTCGTGGTTCCTCTCCAGGTACGTAGTCATAATCCTTCCAATAATCCTAAACCCTAAATCCTTCCCATACTTCCAATAATCTTTTTAATATCCAAGCCTATAATCCTTGCATGAGCCGCAAAACGTAGTAAAATAAAAACGAAACGTAAAAGGAACATTGCCTGGATGACATCCTTCAACGGATGTCAACATCCGTTTAAGGCAAAACGGATGTCGACATCCGTTTAAGGCAAAACGGATGTCGACATCCGTTTTGCCTTCAACGGATGTTGACATCCGTTGAAGGATGTCATCCGTCCAGAGGCAGTGTTCCTTTTACGTTTCGTTTTTATTTTATTTGTTTATTTTATTTACAGTAATTTATATTTAAATTTATAATTTTAAATGTTATATATGGTTAGTTTTTAAACGTAATAATTTTGTTAAAATATGAATTTGTTAAAATATGAATTTGTTATAGGTGGAGAAGAAGCTTAACGGAAGAGAGAAAGGTAAACGAAAATGGAAGAGAGGAAGAGGTGCAGAGGGAAGTAAATCAGAAGTTTTAAATAAATTAAAATATTAAAATAATAAAAATAAAAAATTTTAACTTTTGAGGATATAATTGTCATTTTAGAAGGATATAATTGGCATTTTAGAAAATTGGGGAGGTGGAGGAAGAGACGTGTGGGGGTGGAGGGAGTAACACCCTTTCAAACAATTGTTTCCTTCAAATTAAAAGAAAAAAAAACAATAACAAGCCGGATAAAAATACTCGTTATTGTAATACAAACAGTTTATGTCACAACTTTTACCTCGGTTGAAAAAAAAGTTAACAATTACATTAAAAATATATATATATGGTGCAAAGTAATTTCCAAATTACATTTATAAAGAAGAATAAAAAGAAAAAGTGTATAGAAATAAAAGTAGAAATGAAAGTAATTTCACATTTTATTATGTTAAAGATTGACTTATATTTAAAGTATTATTTTTTATATTATTTTTTTCATTTTTTTTGTAACATCCCAATAATATAGTATAAAACTATATAATAGAATAATCTCATTTTAATAATACTACAGATCAGTCTTACAAAAGATAGGTGGTACGCTTATGACCGAACGACCTATCTTTGTAAGACTGATTTGTAGTATTATTAACATGTGATTATTCTATTATATAGTTTTATACTGTATTATTGGGAAATTACATTAATGGTATCAGAGCAATTTTGTTACTACTAGACATGCCACCATGCGCGATGGAAAAAAGGGAGCAAATCCATAATTTCAAAAGGCGCTGAGAGCACGTAAGAGCTTGGATAAAGGTGTCGTTAATGGCATGGTGGTTGCTTGGTCAAGACGATCAAAACCATGTGATCGTCGGTCGAAACTAGAACTTTGGTAATGACAACGGTAGACGATGGCGCCGACAACGGTAAATGGGGTCGTCGTTGTCGGCGACGGGTGTAACGACAGAGGCAACTAGAATTTTTTTTTTACTCAAAAGAACCATAGGCTTTAGATACCATGTTCAATATAGTGAAAAACTATATATAGGATTAATCTCCCTTGTGTTCAATATACACATGGAGCCCTATGTTTATAATAGAAGAAATATGGGCTAAACTCAAAATATAAATAAAAAATAATAACAAACAAACTAAAGATAAAAGATAAATATAAGATAAAGATAATATAGCTAACAATATTCATCACAAATTGGATCAATTGTTTTCTTTACAGTCAATTGAAATAATTTACATCATAAAATAGATTTGTTGTTTAATTTATATACTGAATTTAAATTCTTTATATTCATTATAAATTGGATCAATTTTTCATTTATACTAAATTAAACAATTTATACTTAATTTATACTTAATTTAAATAATTTACTTGACTTGACGTCTAATTTCGAAACATACAGGAAAATTCTTCATAAAGTTGAAGCTGAACATACAACACATGATAAGTGTTGGCATATATGAAAGCAGGAGATGAAGAAGAGACTTATGATCATAATGGTTGGAATGTTGAATATTTGGATTGAAATAGTGTATTTTGACCAAGAAGATGAATCATGAGTACATGAGCAGTTTCATTATTTAATTCAATGTCTCATCTTATTCACATGTGAAAAGGCTTGAAGGTGAGAGCACAGGTGGGAAAAAGAGGATTGAGAAAGTCTACACTGCCAAAGCATGAGAAACGTAGCTTAATTTGCTTTTATACAAAGAAGTCTATCAAAGACTAACAATTTCGTGCAATTCTTTTAGTTTCCATTTCATGTGATTGATGACTCAATTTTCTAAAACGTTAAAACCAGTTAGAAAAAAAAATTATAATGTCTGATCAATTATTGTATTTTTTCTATCATTTACTAATTTTAAAAAAATATAAAGTATGATAATAATAATATATAAAGATAAATTAACTTAGATAAAAAAATAAAAAATAAAAACCTCAATTTTGAAAATAAACTTACCCAAATTTGGAAAAAATAACCTTTTCGGAAAAATCTTTTCCTTCCTTAAAACATTTTTGAAATGATTATTTTTTAATATAAACTAACAATCGGACTAAGAACTATTATACCTAATGACTAATTTTTTAGTGATACAAAATTTTACAAATGTAAGTATTTTATCTTTTAAGACACCTTAACTGTAAGAAGTATTTCGCTTTATATGTTTTTATTCCATGTATTTATAATCATTCTCTACTTAATTAACCCCGTAATCAAGTACATATATACATTTAATTTCCTTAATTTAGGACTCGATATCCCTAGTATTTTGTTTTATCCTTCAATTCCTTGATTTGTTCAAATACTAGTGCATATATCCGTGTTTAATAAATCTAAATTTAATTTACTTCATTTTAATTTTTTAATATTTTAATCTGAGTTTATAATTGTTTTCTTAAACCAATATAATTATATGTGAAATTAAATTATTATTTTTTTCATAATAATTTCAATTGAAACTATTATATTATTATCGTTGTGTTATTATGAAAAAAAGTTTTTAAAGGTAATAGAATTTGTAACATCCCAAAATACAGTATAAAACGATACAATAGAATAATCACATCTAATAATATTACAACTCAGTCTTCCAAAAGAAATTCAATAGAGATATGGCCGAACGTCCTTACAATATAACGGGAAGTTAAAACTGCACACTAGCTACAACTAGGCCGAACGGTTTACAAAAGAAAAAGGGGTAAAAAATGATCGAACGGTCATTGTACAATTAAACTAACTAATGACCGAACAGTTCTACAAAAGAAGTAGCCAAGAGAGGTACAAACGGTAATACAAAGAAAACCAACAGTTGACCGAACACTTCTACTGTTCGGTCTTAACTTCCACCTCGACCAGATTTCCTTCTGCTCACATCCACACAGATGATCATTGCAACAGGACAAACGATCGAACGTACAAAACAGACAAGACAGGAAAATAGGGTAAGCTTATGTAATTCAATTCAAGTATCAACATAGATTTCACACAATTTAATTAAATGAGCTAGTTCATTCACTTATACATGCAAAGCCTAATACTAGACTCTGACTGTCCGAACTGTATGAACTCTGTGTAGCTACGACGTTCGTGCACCCGGGTGATGTAGTACCTGGAATACCCTCAACAGCTGCCACTCGAGATTAGTCCTATATGTCCAAATTAACCATAAGGACTAGGACCTCCTGCCATTCCCACACATGACTTACCCTTCTTTACGTGAGAACGAGTAATCACGGAATATCAGGATGAACCATCAGCTTAGCATGCCCACATTCATACTTTACCAATTCCAATATACATTCATGAGATATTCCTCCCCGGAATACTCGTTCATAACCATACTCATTTCTTCTACATCATATTCCATCATCTTTCATTATAATTTAATATATATATATATATATATATATATATATATATTATATTATATTTTATATATTTTTTGTAATTTTATTTAAATTTTATTATAATATTTTATAAAAATATATTTTTTTAAATATTTGTGGGGTATCCACGGATATCCGCGGGTTTTAAAATATCTGCGGATATTTTTTAAGCGGATATCCATGCGGGTAGCGGGTGGATTTTTTTTTGTCGGGTCGGATTGCAGGTAGGCATTATCCGTGCCCGACCCGTTGCCATCCCTATCTATGTGAGACGTCATCAACAAGATAAGTATGTTTTGAAATATGAATATTTCATAAAATATCTAATTAATAATAGATATTATAACAACTATTTTATATAGATATATGATATATTATATATAATATAGTATATAACTATAAATATAGTTATCTAATTATTATAATCGAAACATTTTTTAGCATGATTAAAATAGTCAAAGAAATTGTTGTGTTAGAGATAACTATCAACCGCAATATTATAAAATCTCAAGACGGTTTTGATACCTTGTTTATTATATATGTTATTTATTCGGTGCAATTCATAATATCTGGTAACCGAATCATTTATTATACGGTTATATACCATAATATATATGATCATGAGAATTTCAGCAAGACAACATGTTGAAGAAATATATATCAAAATCCACGACATCAACTATGCAAGTGCAGACTAAGATCTTGTCATAAACGGACTTCATGCTTAAAGTATCATGGAATTCAATTAACAAAGGGGAAGTCTCCTATTGCAAACACTGATTGCCAATTTCGTGAGCAAAGTTCATAATTAACGATCAAGTCCAAGACCGAGCGGTAAATCCCTCTCGGAAGAGAGGTAAAATTCTCTCGGGAGAGAGGTAAAACCCTCTCAAAGCCGAACGGTAAAGTCCGTTCCCTAAGAAGCAATCCTAGATCAAAGACCGAGCGGTAAATCCCTCTCGGGAGAGAGGTAAAGCCCTCTCAAAGATGAATGATAAATCCCGTTCACTAGGAAGCACTCCTAGCTCAAAGTAGAGAGGTAAAGCCCTCTCAAAGCTGAACGGTAAAGCCCATTCCCTAGGAAGCACTCCTAGGTCAAATACCAAGCGGTAAATCCCTATCGGGAGAGAGGTAAAGCCCTCTCAAAGCCGAACGGTAAAGCCCATTCACTAGGAAGCACTCCTAGCTCAAACTAGAGAGGTAAAGCCCTCTCAAAGCTAAACGGTAAAGCCTGTTCCCTATGAAGCATTCCTAAGTCAAAGACCGAGTGATAAATCCCTCTCGAGAGAGAGGTAAAGCCCTCTCAAAGCCGAACAGTAAAGCCCATACACTAGGAAGCACTCCTAGCTCAAAGCAGAGAGGTAAAGCCCTCTCAAAGCCGAACGGTAAAGCCTGTTCCCTAGGAAGAACTTCTAGGTCAAAATCAAAGACCGAGAGGTAAATCGCTCTCGGTTCATGTTGAAGGCCGAGCGGTAAATCCCTCTCGATTAATGTCAAAGGTCGAGAGATAAAATGCTCTGGGTTAATGTTGAAGGCCGAGCGGTAAATCCCTCTCGGTTCATGTTGAAGGACGAGAGGTAAATCCCTCTCGGTTCATGTTGAAGGACGAGAGGTAAATCCCTCTCGGTTCATGTTGAAGGACGAGCGGTAAATCCCTCTCGGTTAATGTTGAAGGTCGAGCGGTAAAACGCTCTCGGTTCATGTTGAAGGACGAGAGGTAAATCCCTCTCGGTTCATGTTGAAGGACGAGCGGTAAATCCCTTTCGGTTCATGTTGAAGGACGAGAGGTAAATCCCTCTCGGTTCATGTTGAAGGCCGAGTGGTAAATCCCTCTCGGTTCATGTTGAAGGACGAGCGGTAAATCCTTCTCAGTTAAGGTCGAAGGTCGAGCGGTAAATCCCTCTCGGTTATAGTTTTTCAATTGACATTCATATTATAAATTAAATACAAATAATTATTAACTTTAAAGAGATCTCGTGGTGTATATATATATATATATTATATTTATTAGATTATTAGATATTTTATATAAATATTTAATTTTTAATTAATTTGTTATTATTTTTTATTTGTAATTTTAGTTTAACTTATATTCTTTTTATTATAAATAAAATATCTATATATATATATATATATATATATATTGTATCGTATAAAATATTAACCGAGCCATTGGTGACTAAGACCGGTCGGTCCATCCACTCAAGTCAAAGATTGGGCCGCAATTGGGTTAGCATTTAAGCTATTGTTGGGTCAACAGTCCAGCAGATGATAAAATAATCAAAGAATATCTAATTAAAGATATTGATAAAGCTTATAAACAACCAACCGGATTTTCAGGTAATCTGTTTATATCTTATTCTGTTTATATTTTATTGGGCTTATATCAGCTTAGGATCCATGAGGTAAATTATAAATACAAAGCCAGGGCCGAAAGTCAGGTAGGTTTCCACTTACGCATTATTCACTCTACGCTACTCTCAAATACTCAATAGTGATAATCATTCACTAAATATTCAACTAAGAGCCGAGGCTCTTCAAATCACACGCCTAACTTGAGCGTCAGAGTATCTTTTGCAGGTACATCCTCCCTCGTCAAGAAGGAGACCGATCGGTTTTTGCCAACACCAATCGGCCAATAGCAGGAGTTTAGAAGCGAGCGAGCGGCCTAGACACGTCAGCAGGTTAGTCTATCAGTCCCAAAAATATCTACCGAAACATATATATATATATATATATATATATATATATGCAATCCAAAAAAGATTAATGTTATATATAGTTTTTGTGATATTAAATAATTTACCTTCATGTGTATCTCTTACCGTTTATGAATAGCACATGTTTTACCTAGTTCATTTAAAAAGAACACTCTCATAACAACGGCTAAATACTAGTTTTACTAACCTCGAAGAATATGCCCAATTGGCCTTCCAGTTGCATAGGAAGTATCTATTACCAGAGTTGTTCTCAGGTCTGTATGTCTTCTAGTAGCAAAGCATTGAAAGACAATGCAAGTAGAGACACACTCTATAAGGCATTGAATGAAGCCATTGTTCGCAACATTCAATCTATCTGCAAACTAAAACAACATACTAGTGGAAAATATACATTTTATAACTATCTTTTATACTTATCAAAATTCAGCAGCTATAGAAAGTGGTATAATGGCAATTTTGTTAATATAATAAAACACTTTTTTACACCGGTTACAATAAAAATAAATATAAAAAGTTTCTTTATAGCCGTTAATTTTAGAGGAGGTATAAATTATTGATTTACACCGGTTAAATATTATATCAGGTATAGATTATTTTACATTTTCAGTTTGTTTTTCCCGCAATACTTTATTTTTTGTGCAAAACTTCATTTCGATTACCATTGTTGTTTGTTCAGTCGTGTTGAGGTGGTTGGGTAAAAATCTTGTTCCCGTTTGAAGTTGCTCGTGTTTCTCATTCACTATGCGTTTCTCATCTTCTTTTTCGCGTTTGAAGTTGTTCACGTTTGGGCAAAGCAACATTTCTCAGTGTCGTCTTTTTCTCTTTCACACATCAGAGAGCATTTCTCAGCGTCGTCTTCCTCACTTTCATTGGCTCGAGAGCTCATCCTTCACCATCACAGAGCATCTTCCTCAATTTCAAGTTAGGGTTTCTCCCGCACTTCCTCATCTTCCACTGATTATAATCTCATTCTACCAATTATAATCCCTTTCGACCGTTTAAAACCCCTTTTTCACGGATCAATCGGTCCATTCTAGGGTTCCTTGGTTCCTTCACGGTTTTGCATCGATTAAACAAGTTCTCTTGAGGGTCTGAGGCAAACATTTTGTATTTTAGTTTCTTTTTGCCGCTTCAATTTACGGTTAGAAGGTGGTCATGAGCGTGTGCTACCAGGGAACAACTCTTACAACTCAGAGAGGTATTTTTTATGTTATTGTTGCTTTAATGTTATGGTTAATTAATTATACTTTTTCCTGAGAAAATATGTTTATTGCATCTACTGCCTAGATGTTATTCTTTTCCTTTTAATTTGAAAATTGTGGCTAATTAAAATTCTTTGATGTTTAGTGATTGGATTCTTCTGTGCATATTTCTTTCCTTGATTACCCTGTAAACATGATTACAAATATATGAATCCACTTCCATTCACATTTTCTAGATATATATGAATGATTTGTAGAAAGCAACGATATATATTAAAATATTATGCTTATTAGTATATAATAGAAAACCATTTTTTTTTATTTTAGTAAATACCATGTATGTTTAGCTATTTGGATTTGTAGAGTTATAATTATATATTTTACAGCATGTATCATGAGAGTTTTAAAGCATATGTATCCCATCTGGTTAGATGCATGAATATGTTTTACTGCTATGTGTTATTTACCTTAATTATGGTTAGATGATTTCTTCGTTCTGTATTAGAGAAAACTGGGAATTCTCCATCAATTTGTAGTGGAATTTGTTTCCTTGTGACATCTTGAATTTTGAGGATAAGATTGTCATACATATCCTGCAGTTACAGTAGGATATGGAAGTGACATCATTCATTGATTGAAGAGGAATAACAATATTGTGTAGTTACCTTCATTCGTGACCATTCTTGCTTGAATTCTAGCGAGTGTTCATTGTCGATGGTGGCAGCGCTGGAGAAGTAGCTGAAGGGTACTCTCAGTTGAATTTTGTCCAAAATTGAGCAAATTTGGAGGCTTCGACAAGAGCATAGAAGGTAAGAGGGGAACAACCATCATCAGAAACATAGCAAGCAAGTTTGCTGGTGGGATAATAGTATGCTAGAAGAGACAACACAGTGTTGGCTGTGATGATGGGTGGTTCAAGAACAGGGTTTGTTGTTGCCAAAAACAAATATACTCGTGGAAGTTCAGGAAACTTGATTAGGAAACTTCTAGATTCCACTTCCATTCACATTTTCCAAGCACATGTACATTTTATTGTTGAATTCTAAGCCAGCCATTTTCTTCATAATCATCTTTTTCAGATTCCTAGTGAGCATCATTGTGTTTTCACTCTGAAATACAAATCCATTCTTGGCCTCTATATATTGGGAGAGTTAGCATTATGATAGTTCATTATGGAAGGCTTTGTTAAAAGCAAAGAAGCTAATATTTTAGGAGTTTACAATGAGCAACCTTTTGTTGCATTTGGTTTCAGCAGAATGCTAGCATCCCATCTTAACCATTAATATATGGGTTGTTGTTGGGAAACAGCGGTATTTGTTCCCTCCTTTGCTAACCCAAAATGGGCACTATGCGGAAGCATAAAAATAAAAGTGTATGCGTAGGGAAAAATAACATCGAAAATTTTAACGTGGAAAATTCTCTCGGAAAAAACCATGGGACCTAGTCCAGAAAATTATCTCCACTATGAAAGTAGAATTACAGTGTTTCTCTGACTCTCTGAGGATTTCTCAATAAATCTCATCCTCTCGGATGGTATACAAAAACACTTTCTTTTGCACACTCACAGTTTCTATTACACAGTGTCTTTCACCTCTCAATGATGTTTCTCTCTTCACGGTAGTACCCGTGGCTTTCTCTCTTTCTCCTCTTGAATTATTTCTTCACCTTTTTTATTCTTGGTGAGTTGTGTTTTGCTGCACATTTTGCATTCATTTTAAAATGAATGAAGGAAGAAAGGACAAGAAACATGGTTGGTGCATTGGAGCAATTTATGGAGCTTTAGTGAAGGTGGAAGACATTCTTCCTCAATATATGGTATATGAAAACATTGACCCTTCTTTTTGGCATGTGGATGGATCCCATTTTTGTTTTAATCCAATAGTTGTTATGTATATTTTGTCAGGGAATTACTAAAGTGTCACTCCCCTATGGATATTTCGTAGAATTTATCTTTCAATGTATAATACTTCACCTTCTTTCTTTCGCGGTTTCCTTCTAAAATGAATTATGTTGAGGTTTTCAGAGTTGCAACCAAACTATGCTGAAGCATTTCATGGCTAATGTGATATGCACTTGCTATTAGCTCATAATTAAACATCAAATCATATTTAAAACCAATGCAATTTCACTTTCAGAATTAAAACTAATACTTAAAAGTTTAGATTGTTAGCTTGCCCTGATAATCGGATCATGGAGAAAAAATTAAACTGTAAGAGTATATATTCTCCAATGTAGCTGATCCTTGACAGAGAACCTATAAAATCATTCTGAAGTTAACGATATTTACAAAAACAATAATTATTACAATTATTATATCAGATTGCATACTTTCCTAAATAGTATCTTTAGATTCCGTGTATCCTAATTTAAGGTTTTTTAATTAGAGACAACATTACTTATGTTGGGTACCGATGTCACACGTCATGTTATGCATTGTTGACTGCACATTTAGCTCCTAAACTTGAGGTATTTTATCCCAAAGTCTTATTTTGCAAGACAAACTTGTGTTGGTATATACATCATAAAAATACATATTTTAAATAAAAACCAAATATTTGATATATAATAGACACACACACACACATATATATATATATATATATATATATATATATATATATATAAGTATTTACTTTTTCCATCTACGCTAGTGTGTCTGTTGTAGAATAGTGGTGTGTCAGAGCCATTATTTTGCAGCAGCAAAAGATGGTTCTGTTAAGATCTGGTGCAAAATAAGGTGATCCGATTTATATTATATACCTTCTAACAGGTAGGGGTGGGCAAAGAGCACTGTAGTGTACTGTATTGTAAAAATTTATAGTTAAGTATAAATCAGTTCAGAAAAACTGAACTGAACTAAAAAATAGTTCAAAATAATTGAACTGAACTATTTTCTGGTTCAATTATACTGCAGTATAGTTCAGTTAATTAGTTTTTAGTTTCACACTACAATTTAATTAACTATATTCCATATTCAATTAATTCATGACAACTCATCAACACTAAACTCTTCCCAAAGACATAAATCAATAAACTACAGAAGAAAATAAAACACGATATAGTAAAATTCCCATAATTAATTAATATACGCCACAATAATATTAATTTAGTATAAACAAAAAATAATAAAATAATTTATCCACACAAACATTATGTCATCTGCGTAATAGTGTGAAGATGCTAGCATCCTTCTTTACCAATCCTCTAGAGAGAAGATGTTGCAGAACCAAAGCCCTCAGAACAAGTCCTTTCTCCAAATTGTACTTAAACAACCAATGGTACGCAATAAACACAGAACTATCCCATCCAAGCTGACCCACCCAAAACATGCATCAAGTTTCTCCATGGAACAGAGCATCAGTGCAGGGTGTTTCCTAAACCCATCATAAAAATGACCTAAACCACTATGATAGAAAATGACATAAATCACAATTCACAATTAACTGTACAATTCACAGTTAACTTTACACTAAATTCAATATTTTTAAACTGAACTGTTAAACAGTATAATTGGTTTTTAGTACAAATAGTTTAAGTTTTTTAAGTACCAAATAGTATAGATTAACTATAGTTTACAGTTTTTACTGAACTGTGCCCAGCCCTAGTAATAAGTTAAGAAATGAGGTGATCATATAATTCTGTATGAAATCGAAACCCATTTATAGATAATTTTATTTTGCTTGTATACCTTTGTTAATTAACATGTCTGTATTTAGTATACGATAAACTTCTGTTCTAATAATCAGTATTATCTTGTACGTACCTTGAGGCATAGGTTAGACTCTAGAAATTGGTTTTATATTTGTAGGGAGTTTCTATTTGCATGTCAATGTGGCATTCATTTGTTTCTTTAACCCAGACTTATGCTCTCTGTTAAGATTCCTCCAACAACATTTCTGAAATGTTTTGTGGAAAACTAGTCTTCAAAAAAAGAATCGTTATAACATATTGAATTATATTTTTCAAGAGATATGCCATTTATTCCCATTGAAATTTGTGCATGATTGTATGCCATGGATGGACGCTGATTTTAAACTAATATCTTTGAACCATACATGTTGCTTCTCTACTTACACTTTTTGGGTTCGCTGTTAATTTACTAGGTAAAGAGAATATACGTACCTTTACCGGATGAAAATGTTCGAAAGCTTCTGTTAAAACACAAGCTCAAGGGTCAAGCATTCTCCTTACCTAGTAAGCAATGTGCTCATATTTTATGTTGTGATATTTCTTTTGATATATGAGTACTCGGTGATACTACAGAGTGTATTTCCTGGTTATTTATTCTTCTATAGGGTAATTCTGAGTTTAATGTGGCTAGCTTGTACCTTCATATATTCTGGTTTCATCTAAAACATAATGCCAAATCTGGTCGAATTAATCTACTGCTTATCGTTTGCCAAAGAAATACTTGAAAATGCAAAAGTTTTATTAGTTGTTAGAGATGTTATTTTCTTGATATAACCATCTAATTAAAACTGATATATTAATAAATTAAAATTAAATAACAAATATACCAGTCCAAAATTTAAACTACTATAAAAGAATAGTCATACGTTAGAAGATTAAAAATATCTTGATAATAAATTAAAATCTCAATTTATCAATTGCAAAGAAAGACCTAAGTCAATAGTTAAACATTCCTATCAATTGGTTACCTTAATTTTATCAACATATTTTTACACTATGTACTTTGTTTACAAAGGATTAAGACAGTAGCTGACAATCTAGTTGTAACAAATGTGACTCTCCTTTTAGATGTAGTTGATTTCCAAAGCCTAAGTTCTCTTACATCATGATGAAATAGAGATATAACAAGGTTTAGGTTTAAGATAGTTAGTTATGTACCAAGTTTTATAACTTCAAAACAATGGAAGTATATTATTTAAATTGCTTAAAATAATATTTTATACCAAAATATAAAATGCCTCTGTAATTGTTGTATGCGTTGAATGTTTGAAAGAAACCTACAAAAATGAATAAATATATATTACCTTAACCACCTTAGGCTTTGAACTTCCAGTATAAAAGAGTAATGACATTTTGGGATCCCTCAATTTTTTAGGCTATCTCTACACCTCTTCAAGGAAGATAATGAAACCTTTCTTTCCTTCTTTTTTTTACCATAAATAGGAGGAAAAACTGTACTATATAAAATAAGTGTTTGAAGGAAACTGTTTTTTTTTTTAACTTTTCTAAATTAATCCATAAAATATAATTATTATTTCAATACATTCTTCTGTCAAAGGTTTAATTACTGATTAACAGAAGACATCACATGACAATATTTATCTTCAATAAATCTTCATTGTGTAGATAGATATTTGATGACACGTCTCCAATGGAACAACATGTTATAAAGAATGTTCGGGAGCAATAAGTTGCATTTCTTTTAACCATTTGTAAATGATTGGATGTTTCAATATTACATTTTGAGTTTAGGAACTATTTTATGTGTAATATGTTAAGTACTTATGTTAGGTAAATATATTTAGGAACTTTATTAGGTAAATATTACTTTTTGATGTGTTAATGAAAACAATATTGATTATTTTACTTGTTATTGATTATTTAAACTGTATTCTGGGATTGAATCTTATGCAGGTCTGAATATGGATAGTAATACATACAAATATTAAAAGAAACATCACTTTTTACACCGGTCAAAGTCACATCAGGTATAAAAAGTCTTGTTTTTTACACCTATTATAGCACTAGTAGGTATAAAAAGGAAATTTTCACTCTAGCAACGAAAAAATACTTTTTATACCTGTTCTCATAGTACCAGGTGTAAATATAAGACTTTTATACCTATTATGAACAACACAGTTATAAAAAGTAAAACTTTCTACACCGATTCAAGAGTTGCACTAGTACAGGATAAGCAAATGGGCATTGGTTAATTTTGTAAATAGGATTCGGTTCTGCAACCGAGTCATATTCGGACGATGTAAAAGAGGGTGGCTTTATGCCTCGGTTCTGAACCGGGTTAAAAAGATACACGATGATGCCTCGGTTCTTAGATAACTAAGACAATTGCGTAATTTTTTTTAAAAAACAATCCACTTCTACCTCTTCATTGCACAGTCTAGACAAGCAAAGGTTATTGAATTTTTTTCCCTTTTCACAGAACCAAATATCAGAAGATATACACATAACCAAATATCAGAAGATATACACAGAACCAAATATCAGAATAGCAAAGAGATATTGAATTTTTTTCCCTTTCACAAAACAAATCTCAGAACATAGAACCAAATATCATAATAACACAAAAAATCAACTACACCAACCTTAACAAAATTGCTCCCAAAACAACAGAGAAAAAAAAGTATGGATTTTGATACAATGAGCATTTAGGGAAGAAGAAAAGATTTGGGGAAGAAGGGAGGTTGCTCGTCACCGCTGTAGGACGCCTCGCTGGCACCTCTTCGTTGCTCGCCAACGCCACCGCTGCAAGACGCCCTCGCCACGACCTCGCCTGACCTCACCGCGACTTCGCCGCAACCTCGCTGCAACCTTGTCGCGACCTCGCCACCACCTCGCCGCCACCTCGCCAAAGAACTCCGTTCAACTCTTAGATCGGTGAACCTCCCATCATCTCCAAGGCACCATCTTCTCTGCTCGCCAAACGTCTTAGATTGGCGAGCCTCCCATCACCGCTGCCGCGGTACTCGTCTCCACCATTGCGCCTCCCCACCGCTTTCGACGCCGGCCACCATCGCGTCTTGTCCTCGCACCGTGGCTGTCAAGTGGGAGAGGAGAAGAGAGATTGCGCCCTCTCTGTTTCGGCCAGATGAAAGTGAGATGAGAGTGAGATGAGAGTGCCAGAGGAAAGAACGAGAGGGGAGATGAGAGTGTCAGAGGAAAGAACCGTGTAAAATGAAAAAGCGGGTCAGGTGTGGTGTGACTGATTTGACCGGGTAATAGGCCTCGGTTCTACCTTTAACTGAGTCAATACGTCAAAATACAGTCTCGGTTTCACTTTTAACTGAGTTAATAGCGCAAAACACAGTTTATATACTTCGGTCCTTACTAAACCGAGGCATATAAATTCATCAAAACTACAAAATTGCCACCGCTCTCTCATAGACTTCGGTTTTCCTTAAACCGAAGTCTATTGGACGAGTTAGAAAACATAACTTTTACTAGTGTTGGTATAAAAAATCGTAAACTTTTTATATCCCTTGCTTCTATACCTACTCAAAAATAAGTATAAAAAATCTTTTTTAACAGGTTTAAAAAATTATTTTTGTACTAGTGATAAGGTAATGGAAACGAAAAATACTTAGGTTATAGAGGAGGAAACGGGAAAAATAAAATGATAAACAAAACAATCAATATGTGAGATAATAAGGGGTGTTGCTCCCTCCACCTCCACAGCCTTCTCCCTCCACCTCCCCAATTATCTTTAATTCCAATTATATCCTTAAAGTTAAAATTTTTTATTTTTATTATTTTATTATTTTAATATTTTAATATTTAAATATAAACTAATATAAATATACATTATTAAAATACATTAAAAAGATATTCAAAAATAATAAATCAAAATATTAAAATATCTAATAAAATAATAACAGAAACATAAAATTAAAACAAAGCTTAAACGGATGACATCCTTCAACAGATGTCAACATCCGTTTAAGGCGAAACGGATGTCGACATCCGTTTTGCCTTAAACGGATGTTGACATCCGTTGAAGGAATTCATCCGTTTAGGCTTCGTTTTCATTTTACGTTTTAGGGTTAAAGGATTATTGGAAAGACTATTGGAAGGATTATTGGAAGGATTATTGGAAGGGTTTAGGGTTTAGGGTTTAGGATTATTGGAAGGATTATGACTACGTACCAGGAGAGGAACCACGACAAGCACATTACACCACAAACGCACTGCACCACGTACTGCACCGAAAGCAAGAGGAAGATTGCTTGATAATTCTTTTCACGATCACTGAGCTTTGCAGAAAAATATTTTACTCATACAATAGGTTATCAGTGAAATATGTTATAAATGAGTAAAATTAAAAAACAATAATTCTAAAAATAAAATTTTACTGAGGGGCAAAATAGTAAAGGAGAGGTGGAGGGAGAAGGCTGTGGTGGTGGAGGGAGCAACACCCGATAATAAGATAAAGGAAGAAAAAAGAAGCACGTTTACTATCACCACCGCTTGATCTGCAATATCACAATAATAATAATCATAATAAAAATAAAGAAAGCGAAAGAAATAATATTCCAATAACTACATGCAATTGTTCCAGTCAACTTTATTCAAAAAAATCCAAAATCTAGAAGTTCTTTAAGGAATTTGGTTAATTTATCACAAACAAAAAAAATTAGTAAATCAAAGTCGAAAGCAAGTTCTGAGCTCGAATTTGAGGTTCTGAATGAAATAATTACTATAAATGCCTTATTCCACATACTGTGTGAATTCAAATCATGTCCAAAAATTCAAAGATTCTTAACAATGAATTATTGCAATAGGTGCACCCATGCCATGTTTACTAATAATAGCAATAAATAATCCATAGATTATAAAACAATTCTCACCCATTAAACTCATCGAAACTTGGTTTGAACAATACGTACCATTTTATTTATTTTATTAATTAAAAATCATTTTCTTAGCGTTAGCACCTATAAATTTATATTGAAGAGTGACCTGAAAATGAATCCTTTTAACTAGCATAATATACGATGCTTAAAGTGATAGAAAGGGCAGATTAAGTAGATGATAGATAAACAAACAAAAGAATTAAAAGTTTCAAAATGGTGAGATAAATCTTATCATATTAGCGTTATTGCGAATCATGAAGGCTTCTCCGATTGAATTTCCAAAATATTAAAGAGGAATTATAACTTACACAAGCAATAATAATGAATTACTGTGGAAATTGTTAGTAACGAATGCTTATTTGCTAATGTTTTAATAGACAAATTAACATGAACTACGAAAGGATCACCGAGGGAGGAACTAGTGACAGTGCCAAACAATAATGTATTGGAAAAGATAAATATTACATTTGTTCTTTGCGTAATGGATGTAATATATTCTTTTATATTAATGAAAATACCATCGTGTCGTATTTGACATCAGTTTTAAAAATTCTCCAATATAAAAGAAAGCCCCAATTAAACCCTAAAACTTATTTTATAGTTTTTTCATTTAAAAGTAACAAATGAAATAAAACACTTAATTAAAACGGGCCATGTAAAATCAAATTATCACTCTATACACCATGTTGTTGACTATGTAAACGAGGTTAAGAAGAAAAATTAAATTGTATGAAATTAATGAAAATTAAGATCTGATTGAAACAAAAAATATTATCACCGAATTGAAAAAACTCAATAAAAATAGGAACTAAATATTTAAATCATTATTTTATTATAATTGAATAGTATAACCCCATTTTAAAATAGGTATCTATTGAGGGAAAAAGTACCAAAATGGTCCAATTATTTTCAAATTCACAAAAATAATGTAAAGTTTTAAAAAAATTTAAAAAAGTAAGTTGTTGCTAATTTAGTATAATTTTAATGTATTATGATATAAATTGAAGTCATATCAGATTGGTACCATTTTAATGTATGGTAATTTTTGTTTTAATTGAAGTCGTGCGCTTGAAACGACTTCAATGTATTTTAATATAAAGTGAACTTTAGTTAACTTTGTAAATAATTTTTTTAAAAAAGATAATTAATTGTTTCACATTAATAAGTCAAAATCATATCAAGTTGACAACTTCTTAACTATCAAATCACAATAAGCTAACATGATTTCTTCATTTTTAAAATTGCACCACTTTTCAGTAATTTTAAAGACAAAATTACACCATTTTAGTGCTTTTGTAGAGAGTTATTGTTCATTTATCATCAAGGTAGACCTTTTTCTTCAACAAAACTTAAATTTAACTTATCTTAAAGTCCCACGTTTATAAGTACTCAGAAATGTTCAAATTATGTTGAAAACACGATTAGTTCAATGAAGTTGATAAAATAGAAGTAGAAATATATTTCATCTTATTACATAAAAGTAAATTACAAAAATGACCATTGTGCCTTTTATTTAATGAAAAAAGTAAGGAATTACGGGTGATGTGATGAAAGATAAAAGAGTTTATCAAGGGATGAATTATTAATGTTAAATTGGAACCCTGTAGGGTGAATTGGATTTAAACCAGTTTTTCATAATTCTTTAAAAAAACTTAAGTTTTTTAAATCTGTTTACAAATGATTTTAACCAACAAAAAAAATGCAGAAACTTAAACAGAAACACACCACTATTTTATACTAGATTGATTCTTAATCTAAGTCTAAATCCAGTCATTTTCAAAGAAAATAAAGAATTTCTCAATTGTATCCTCACGTACTCTAATATACAGAAATACAAACAAGAGAGGCTCAACACACTCTTTCACAGCCCTGCCTCTCTAGCTAAGGCAACTACGAAATTTATACAAGAAATACAAAACTTGCGTGCACCAGTGTGTGCAGATCTCATAGATGAAAAACACAACAACCCTCTTGACTATTCTTTCTTGAAACCTTCTAGATCTTGAGATCCTTCAAAATGTTTAGTTAATTGCTCCAAGAATGTCTCAACACAACTCTTTTATGTGTTTTTTTGTTATTGTTTCACTTTTTTTTTCAGAAAAATAGAATCTACTTCATTATTGAAACAAGTTAGAACACATATATATACTATATACAAAAATCGATGCACTTAATCGATTAAGTTAATTCCTTAATCGATTAGGCCCAATTCTCTGTTTTAATCAATTAGGTTATTAAAACAAACAGTACAGTCCTGACTCACTTTAATTGTGGACTTTGTTTAATTGATTAGTACAAAAGCATTTGACCATATTTATGCACTCTTGCTATCTCATGCAACTAAGACTCTATCATATATGAATTATGAATCCAAGACTCTATCCTATATGAGTTTAATTTTAATCTAGCAGTTTAAGCACTTAAGAAAGAACATTTTCAGAGTTCATCATCAAAAACAATTTTACCATACTTATTCTAGAAAGAAGTTCTAGTCCTTGTTCTTGAAAGAAGTTTGTAGTCCATAGAGTATGTTATATATAAGGCCATTGGCATTGTGATTCTTCACGGTATCAGCTTATCCGTTTGTGAATTTCACAGTTTTCATGACCATAATTTAAAAAATGATGCCAATTTATATCAAATTTATTCTGGTCTTAATTTTTGTTTGTTTGCTATCTCAGGATTACCGTGTTTGTGCAAAAGGGCGTGTTTATAAAGAAAATTGAATACAATTTTTATAATTTAAATAAAAATAACTGATGTAAATGATTAAAATTTTTACATTGTGTTAGTTGAATGATATAGATATAATATATAATTTAATTGAAAAAAGTTTACAGATTAAATCCTAATTTTTAATTTTGATTTATTAATTTAATGTATAAATGTTATAATCTTCTCATATTATCAAATTAAAAATATTAATTAACTAAAATTTAAAAAAGAATATTTTTAGAATTAAATCTATCTTACTATATATATATATATATATATATATATATATATATATATATATATATATATATATATATATATATATATATATATATATATATATATATATTAAAAAGGGATTGGGAGACCAACCCAGTCTCACTCACTTTTGAATTGAGAGGAATCATTCTGTTATGTGGAAATAACGTCTCAATCACAATGGGCTTCCTCAAGCCCAAAGGTGTTCAACAATCGTTACAAAATAAAAATAGACAAGAAAGAAACTTTTAAAGAAAATAAATGTGATAAAACCTTCTTCGATTCTCTTTCTCCAAATCCAAGTGAAGTAGCTCTGTTCTCCAAATCACAACCCTTTCGATCTTAAACAATAATAACATTTCTTCTCACACCTATAATCCAGATTTCCTCTGCCAAAAATTAAACAAATAATTAATTTCGCCAAAAGTAAAAACAACAAAACATAAATAATAATAAATAGTGAATGACAAATTAAAATTTGATGTTATTGATTTTTTTAACTAAATAATATCTTGATAATCAGTAACAATAATTATGATGTATTAATATAAAAACATATTTGTATATACAATCGTTTATGTTTATACAAATTTTGGCTTTAAATGTGTTTTTTTAGATTTGAAATACATTCTGATTTTTATTTGGTATGTAATAAAAAATTACTTTTTGTTTCCTATCTCTTTTTTATATATTTTCTTGTTCGGTTAAGTATTTTCTGAAATATTTATGGATTTTCTTTATGTTCAAGATATTTATTTTTTGGCAAATCTTTTCTACTAAACGGTGATATGTCAATTAGCAAACTAACTAATAACCATCGTGAAATAAAAAATAAGAAAAACAAAGATAAAAGCAATATTATAGATGAATACACGTGGAGAGAAAAACATTTTTAAATTTAAAATCTTTTAGTTACTTTTTTGTGCTTTTTAAGATTCTATTTACAATAATAATATGATCGATAATTATTTATATATTGATAGTTAAAAAAACGGCAATTTACCATAAAAATGCCTTCAATATTGATCTTAATATCACATATCGTTAAAATTGTTTATTAAAATAATAATAGTAATAAAGAAAAAATATTAAGTTTGTAACATAAGGTTAAAATATATTACCTCATATGTTGTGTGTAATCTCTTCAAAACTTTCACCACTGTCATGACAAATTACTTAAGAATTGGAAATATGCATGACGCCAAGAACGTATTATTAAGATTGAGTCAAACACTCCCCAAAAGCTTATAACAAATCCAATTGTCATACTTATATAATATTCACGATTGAAAATCAAATTATCATCCTCTTGAAATTTAACAATCGGTTCTTCTCTTGCCATTACATCAATACATCATTTCTTTAATGGTGGTCCACATAGATCAACATTATCTTCATATTTCGATGCATCGAAACTCTGTAATTGTGTGCCAGTTGGAATTTTTCCAGATAAGTAATTATGTGACACATCTAACACAGTGAGTCGATCAATTTGAGCAAGACTAGAAGGAATAGAACCAACAAGTTGGTTCCGTGACAAATCAAGAAATTCAAGTGATGTTAACTCTCCAACATTTGAAGGAATTTTCCCTGTCAATTGGTTTCTTGATAAATTCAATGACACCAATCCAAATAAACCCTCTATTTCTTTTGGAATTTCTCCTGATAATTGATTTTTTGAGAGATCAATGCTTCTTAAAAGTGATAATCCTATGTTTGTGAACATTAGCTCAGAACCTTTCCACATCAAGATTGCATTCAAATCATATGAATAGTTACCTAAGATATGTTGAGTGTTGACTTGATGAACTTGATAATCTCTCAAAGAAGTCGTTTGAGCCATTGAGGAAAAGTTTTTTATGCATTTAGGAATTTCTCCGGATAGGTTGTTTTGTGAGAGATCTAAGAGTTGAATGCTTTTTAGATAACAAATTTGTAACGGTAAACTCCCACGGAAATAGTTGCTTCTTAAGATTAAAAATTGCAACTGCGATAATTTGTTTCCTATCCAATTTGGGATAGATCCTGATTATCTATTTTCTGCTATGTCTATCATCACTAATTGTGTGCAATTTTTCAAGATGGAAGGGATTTTACCGGTTAAGTTATTGTTTCTCAATAACAAAACTTGAAGTTCAAGGAGTGATCCCATTGAAGAGGGAATATCTCCTATAAATTTGTTCTGACTCATATTTAAGTAAGTCAATGATTTGAAATGGGTCCAACAGTCTGGAATTTGTCCAGAAAACATATTATTTGATAGGTCCAATTGGTATAATGATTCAGCTACACCACTAGAGCATAAAAACGAAAAAAAATTTGAGAATTTATTGTTTGATAGATCAAGAATCACTGAGCCTCGTAAAAATGACGGAACAGGACCTTCAAATTGATTTGATGCAAGATTAAGCCAAAAAGAATAATAATGATTCTCTATTGGCAAATTTGGAATTGTATCTTGTAAATTATTGGATGAAATATCAAAACTCCTCCAATTTGACAATCGAAATTTGGTCCAAAACCATTTTGGAACAGTACCTCATATTCCATTATTTGAAATGTCAAGGTATCCAAATTCGTTTTGTTTTTCTAACCATTTGGGAAATAATGAACCAAGCTTGCAAGACCTCAATTTAATATGATGCAATTGAAAAGGCGGAGTCCAATTTTGACTAAATTCTAACGTCAACGAGTTATTTGACAATATCAATATCTTTAACTTTGTCATATTATAAAAATGAGAGTCAGTTAACACACCTTTCAAAGAGTTTGACATCAAGGATAATTCCTCAAGTTCCGATGGAAATCGAAGATGTTCAGAAATTGTCCCATTTAGCATGTTATTATCAAGGTACAATCTTTTTAATGATGGCAACAATTTGAGGGTGTTAGGCAAAGTACCGCTAATTTGATTGATACTGAGATCCAACGTTTCCAACTTTGCAAATATTGAGAAATCAGGTAATGTGCCATTGACTTTATTTTGACCAAGATATATTTCTCGTAATGAGTATCTAGAACATCCAGACAAATGATTAAATATCACTGTGAGATCTTCACTCAACTTGTTGAAAGATAAATGCAATAACTCCAAAGTACATGTGCTCCCAAATGATTTTGGAACACCACCTTCTAAAGAGTTAGACACAATTAACAACTGCTCCAAATGAGATGGCAATCTAGTGTCTTCAGGTATCTTCCCACTCAATAGATTATAAGAAAATCCAACTTTTTTAAATTTGAAAATGCTGAAAGGTCAGGTACAGAGCCTCTGATTTGATTGTTTCTCAAACACAATTGTTGTAATGAGTATCTAACACAACCACTAGACAAATTATGAAGAATTGACGAAAGGTCTTCGGTCATATTGTTTTCAAACATGTATAATGAACGTAGGGTGCATATATTCATGAATGATTTCAAATCTTCACCCTTGAACACATTATAGGAGAGGTCAAGGTGCTCAAGCGAATTCATGGCCAAGCCAAAATGATTTGATGTCGAACCCTTCAAGAGGTTACCATTAAGGTCAAGCTCAACAAGGTTGGAAGTGGTGTTTGACAGCCACTGGAATATCATCGGTTGTGTGAAGGAGTTTCCAGAAAGATAAAGGACAGAAAGGGAAGTAGAAAAATTGAAGTTGGAAGGGTTGAATGAGAGAAGGAAATGATCGGAAAGGCCACAATCAATTAAATTAAGTTCTCTTAATTTTGGTAGCTTGGCAATGGTTCGAAGGTAGCTAGGAGAACTGTAAAAATTAGATATGGAATTGAAGGAAAGATGGGTTAAAGAATTAAGATTAGATAACCATTGATCACTGCTGACAATTTTGAGAGCACTATCGTATCCTCCAAGATAGAGTTTATGCAAATTTGAAAGGTTTCCTAGTTGGGAAGGAATGTATCCTTCAAAAGAATTGCGACTGAGATCAAGATACTGCAGTCGAGAGAGTGAATAGTATAGAATTAGATTGATATGTGTTCTGAATTAAGCACTCCCAATACCCTCATTTATACTCACCAACTCTTTAATTACCTATCCTTTCACTCTGTCTTTCCCTTACTTTATTCTAAGTCGTTGTCGTCGTGTTTGTCTGTTTCCATTTCTTTTATTCATCATATCAACTAATTTTTGTGGTCCATAAATAATGTAGTAAAACAACCCTTATTTTATTTATAAGTATGACTCACTAAGTTACTTTGGCAATTCAGTTTATTTTGTTTTTCTGTTTAAATAATAAAAAGGTTTAATGTCTCGGTAGATCCCTATTTTCGTCCAAAATCTCAAATAGATCCCTTTTTTTTTCGGCGTCTCAATTGGGTCCTTATTTTTGTAAAATTGAAGCAATTAGAGGCTTGCCCTCAAATTGCGCAAATGGCCGTTTGATTAATCCACACACTGAACCATGCCACGTAACCCAAAGTTAAACGACCGTTTGCGCAATTTGACGGCAAGCCTCTAATTGCTTCAATTTTACAAAAACAAGGACTCAATTGAGACGCCGAGAAAGAAAGAGATCTATTTGAGATTTTGGACGAAAATAGGGATCTACCGAGACATTAAACCATAATAAAAAAAATTAATGACATTTCATTTCAACTTTATAATCCATTGTTATTAATGCATGTATTAAGATAAGGCCCAAAGCCTTATAACCCAAGTCCAGAACGCAAGGCTGAGAGATAAAAATATCTCATGTAAAAGCTACAACCTCGAGGCAACATTTGACACCAAAGAGAGAGAAAGTAAAAAGAGTCTTCTGGAAAGTTGGAAAGAAGGAGTCCGAAGCTCACTTACGGTGCACATCCATGGTTTCAGAAAGAGATAAAAGAAACAAAGTGGGACAAGGTCTTCGGCAAAGTTAAGAGAGAAAGCTCAAGCTTTTATTATTCTGTTATGAATTATTGTTATGTATTACATTCTGAAAAGAAAGGAGAACTCTATTTATAGAGTTCATGAAAAAAAAGGAGAAAAATAGTAAAACCTAGCTTAACTAAATAAACTGATTATTTAGTCCAGTAGCCTCCTCTCAAGCTGGATTGTGTATATTCACTAGTCCAAACTTGGGAATGATGGATCGGAACCGAACACGATGAGGAAACTTCGTAAAGATGTCAGCTAACTGTTCATCGGAACGAACTGGAAGGAGACGTAGAAGATTAGCCTGTATCTTCTCTCGAACAACATGGCAGTCGAGTTCTATGTGTTTTGTCCTTTCATGAAAGCTCTAGTTATGAGCTATGTGTCTTGCTGATTTGTTGTCGTAGAAGAGAGCAGGAGTTCCAACTTCTTGAACTTGAAGATCTTAAGAAGATAGTGAATCCATTGTATTTCGCATACAGTGGTTGCAAGAGCACGATATTCTGCTTTGGTAGAAGATCTGGAGACCGTCTCTACTTCTTAGATTTCCATGAGATGAGTGATGAACCAAGGAAAATACAAAAACCTGTAGTAGACCTTCTAGTATTGGGGCATGTTGCGCAATCAGAGTCACGGAAGGCTTTTAAGTGCATTGGAGAATCGGCTGCAAAGAATAATCTCTCCGAAGGCTTAGATTTTATGTACCTAAGAACATGTTGTGCAGCCCGATAATGATAGTTAGTGGGAGATTGCATAAATTGACTTAATAAATTAATAGAAAAACATAAATCAGGTCTAGTGTTGGTAAGATAAAGCAACTTCCCTATCAGTCTTCGATAGGAGCTAGGATCGTCCAACTAGCTTTCCATTTTGTATAGTGAGCTTGTATCACTCAAAAATGGGGTAGAACATGGTTTGGATCCTAACATTCCTATTTCCTCAAGGATGTCTATAGCATATTTCCTCTTACACAAATGAATTCCTTTCTTATATCTGGCCACCTCCAAACCTAGGAAGTATTTAAGTTCCCCCAGATTCTTTATTTGGAATCTGTTATGCAAAAGACCCTTTATGTGATTGATTTCTGTCATGGAATTTCCTGCCAATATAATGTCATCTACATAGACAGTACGACTGTGAAATTTGTAGGTGTCCTTTTGATAAAAAGTGAGTGGTCAGATTTTGATTGAATATAATTGACAGAAGTAAGAAAGGTGGATAATTTTTCAACATGCCTGCTGGCTTGTTTTAGACCATATAGTGACTTAGTAAGCCTGCAAACATGACCCTTTTTATGGACATTAAGGCCAGGTGGTGGCTCCATGTAAACTTCTTCATTTAGATCTCCATGTAGGAAGGCATTATCCACATCAAGTTGATGTAGAAACCAGTTATTTGAGGCTGCAAGAGCAATGAGTAATCTAACAGTAGTTAGCTTGGCAACAGGAGAAAAAGTGTCCAAATAGTCTATCCCTTCTTGTTGGGTATAGCCTTTTGCTACTAGGCGAGCCTTATATCTTTCTATAGTGCCATCAACCTTGTATTTAGTCTTGTATACCCATCTACAACCAATGGGGGTTTTTCTTGGAGGTAGTTGTGTTAGAAACCAGGTATTATTTTCCTGTAATGCTTTGATCTCTCTTTGCATAGCCTCTGCCCACTCACTCATGTTTTTGGCTTCATTGTAAGAGTGAGGTTCAGTATTTGCATTGATGGCCATAGTGTACTTCAAGTGGTTTTCTGACAAAGAATCATAAGACAATAGATCAGAAATGGGATAAGGGGTTTTGAGGTTGTTTTTATAGATAGGAATTGATTCACCTGATTACATAGTCACTTAGATACCTTGGAGCCCTTCTAACTCTGTTAGATCTCCTGCAACTATGGCTTTCTTCACTATCAGCAGCGCTATCATTGTTATCCGTGTCAGTGGTAGCCTATTGTGTCTTCCCTTGATTATTGGCTTCCATTTCAACAAGTCTCTCATCATCAACAAAGTTATAGCCGTCTAGGAGATCATTGAGAAAAGTAGTTTTGTTTGCTTCTTGGTCATTAACTTCTTTGTTGTTTTGTTGGTCTTTGCAAGGGAAAATGTCTTCATAAAAGACAACATTTCTACTTACGAACAATTCTCTAGTGTTGATGTCAAGAACAATGTAGCCCTTGATACCACTCTTGTAACCAAGGAAAATTCCTTTTCTAGCTCTTGGGTCAAGCTTATTTCTACTATTTTCAAGAGTGGAAGCAAAGCATAGGCACCCTAAAGGTTTTTAAATTCAAATAAGTGGGAGGAATATTATAAACAAGGTCATGGGGAATTATATTATTAAGAATGGGGAAGGTAACCTGTTTATTAGGTAGACAGCGTGACTAGATAGCATAAGACCAATAGGCATTGGGCACATTAGATTGAAACAGAAGCTGCAGGGTCACATTAAGGATGTGTTGATAGTTTGCGCTTTATAATAGAATTTTGTTCAGGAGTTTCAACACAACTTGTTTGGTGGTTGATGCCATATAAATCATACAAGTTCACACAATTGAACTTCAGGTCCATTATCTGACCTAACAGTTTTAATCATTTTATCAAATTGGTTTTTAACTTTCACAATAAAATTCTGCAATAGGTCTCTAGCTTTCCCTTTATTGTAAATTAAAAATACCCAGGTATGTTTGCTATAGTCATCAACTATAGTAAGAAAATATTTATGGCCATGAATAGAAGAAATTGAGAGGGGACCCCATATATCACAGTGAAGCATTTCAAAACATTCAGTGGATAAAGAAACACTTTTAGGAAAAGGCAATTTATGTTGTTTAGCATAGTGGCAAGTATCACAAACAACATCAGGACTCATTTGCACATAAGGGAAATTTTCACATATCTATTTTATAGTCTTGTGTCCAGGATGGCCTAACCTATAGTGCCACAAATTTACATCAACACGTTTATAAGAAAAAATAGAATTTGAGACAAAATCTTGGTTCGAATTTGGAAAAGCTTGTAGGTAATATAGGCCTTTGTAGGGATTAGCACACCCAATCATCTTCAATGTAGAATTCTCCCTTATCTGACAAACCTCAGAAGAAAAAGTTAGACTGTAAGTTTAAGTCTTTTATACGACTTTGGACAGAAATTAGATTAAAAGAAAAATCAAGAATATATAGGACATTAAAAATAACAAAATCTTTAAAGAATTGGACAGTGCCTGCATGTTCAGCAGTGATAACAGAGTTATTTGGAAGTCTAACAGAAATGGGCTTAATTTTATAAAAGGTGACAAAGTTCCTTTTCTCATGGGCACATGATCAGTGGCCCCAGTGTCAATAATCCGAGAAAGGGTACCTTGTTTGTCTTCTGTGCTATTTCTCTACATCTGGTTGACCTTATGAGCGGGTTCATCAACTTTTTCTATCATTCTGAGAAGCTTTTGCATCTGTTCTGGATAAAGGAGTTGAAGGCAGCATTGATGTTGCCTTGGTGAAGTGGAATGAACACTCTCTGGGCCAGAACTGCTCTGGCAGACACTGGCTGAATTCTAGTCACCCTTTTTGTCTTGATTATTGTCATTTTTCTTGTACCAAGGTGGGTAACCGTGTTTGGAATAGCACTCATCCACAATGTGATTCATTTTGTTGGAGTAGGAGCACTATTTTTCCATAGTTAGGATTCCTTCCTCTTCCTCTCCCTTGGCCACGTGATCCAGCACCACGTCCTTGGTTTTCCAGGTCTGGTCAAGTCTCCAATTGCTGTTTTTGTCAGCAGCATTGGCTAGAATTTTGATTTCAGCAGATTTGTGCTAGGTTACAGTGCCAATATCTTGTCTTTCTTGTCTCTCTTGATGTATGATGAGGGAGAAAACACGATTGATGTTGGGAAGGGGATCCATTAAGAGGATTTGAGTTCTTACAGTGGTATAGGTATCATTCAGCCCCTTTACAAAACATATAACATGTTATATTTCTCTGTATTTCAGAGAAACTTTTGAGAGCTCACAATTGCAAGGGATGTCACATGTACAACTAGGTATGGGTCTAAGGGATTCCAATTCTTCTCAGAGAATCTTTAAATTTGTAAAAAATTGACTAACACTCCTTTCTTCCTGTTTGATTGAATGAATGTCTTGACGTAAATCAGAAATTTTAAAGTAGGCACCTTTAGAGAATCTTTCCTTCAATTCATCCCATAATTCTTTAGTCTCTTCAACATATATCACACTTTCTGCAATCTGTGGAGAAATTGTTTTTATAATCTAGGAAAGAACCATCATGTTGCATCTTTCCCATGCATCTAATAAAACTTCACTTCTTTATGGTTTCTTGATTGACCCATCAATGAACTTGATTTTTTTCTTAGAAGAAGAGCCCTTCTCATGCTTCTGCTCCAAGAAGAGTAATTAGTGTCACTTAGGATTTGAGAGATGAGAGTGAGACCTGGATTTTCCCCAAAATGTAGATAAAAAGGACTAGCCGGATTGGTGGATTGATCCATGTGATCCATTGTAGCAAGAAGCAAGAAGAGTCCAAGAAACACACTAAAAACAATCAGGAATGAATTCTGGGCAGCGAAAAACAAGGGTTCAAGAAATACGTTGTGCTCTTGATACCATATTAAGATAAGGCCAAAGCCTTATAACCCAAGTCCAAAACGCAAGGCTTGAGAGATAAAAATATCTCATGTAAAAGCTACGACCTCGAGGCAACATTTGACAGCAAAGAGAGAGAAAGTAAAAAGAGTCTTCTGGACGCTGGAAAGAAGGAGCCCGAAGCTCACTTGCGGTGCACATCCATGGTTTCAGAAAGAGATAAAGGAAACAAATTTGGATAAGGTCTTCGGCAAAGGTAAGAGAGAAAACTCAAGCTTTTATTATTCTGTTATGAATTATTGTTCTGTATTACATTCTGAAAAGAAAGGGAAATTCTATTTATAGAGTTAATGTGAAAGGGGAAAAATAGTAAAACCTAGCTTAACTAAATAAACTGATTATTTAGTCCCAATAGCATGCAAGATTTCAATAATATCAATTAACTTCGAATAATTTTTCAATAAATCAATTAATGCATGCAAGATGGTTAATTTTTCTTAACGCATAGAAAAAGTCCAAATTATTACAATTTAATAGTTTTATAATATTTATTCTTATATAGACACTAGTAAAAAAAAGGGATTAGAAAGCGCAATACACGCTTCGATTTAAGGGCACTACTAACTCGGTTCTAGGCAAAACTGAGGCATACAACTCCTGCCACCTAGACCTGCCAATTGCTACTAACTCGGTTCTGATGAAAACCGAGGCATGATGTAGTCCTACTAACTCTTCATTTCTTTGATCTTTTTCATTTCCACAGCCCAACATCTTCTTCTCTCGTGCTCTCACTTCTTCTCTATTCGTGCTCTTCCATTCTTCCTCTCTATTCTCTCCCATTCTTCCCCTCTCTCGCTATTGTAGCCTCCGCCGTTGTACCTCCTCCGCCACTGTTGCCTCCGCCACTACTGCCTCCGCCGCTCTAGATCCACCGCTCCAGATCGCCATCGCCAAGCCACTCCAGATCGGCGAGCCCTCCGTCGTTGCTGCCTCCGCCATTGTTGCCTCCTCCGTTGCTGCCTTTGCCACTTTAGATCCACCGCTCTAGATCGCCATCGCCAAGCCGCTCTAGATCGGCGAGCCCTCCGTCGTTGCTGCCTCTGCCACTGCTGCCTCCGCCGCTCTAGATCCACCGCTCCAGATCGCCATCGCCAAGCCACTCTAGATGGCAAAGGCGCTCCAGATCGGCGAGCCCTCCGTCGTTGCTGCCTCCGCCATTCTTCCCCTCTGTATCTTCATCTTCATCTACCGCTCCAGATCCACCGCGAGTCGCCGCTACCCTCTCACCCCTTAATGGAATGTCGCCACCACCCTAGACCGGCAATCTTCCTCCAGCCTTTGAAGCCCTGTGTGATTGGAAACCCTAAGGGAGCTTCCTGGTTCATTGCAGAAGATGTTCATCTGCAATAAAGATGAAGTTTAACAGTGTTAGATCTGTGAAATTTTGTAGATTTTGACATTGTTCTTAAGCCCAGGCCAGTGAAGACTCATAATCACAAGCACTTTGGGTTTCTGAAATTGGGAAATGTTAGGTTTGTTTTGATCTCGGATGGGGATTTTTCGGTTGCATGAAAAACAATGACTTGCACCACTTCGTTTCTGGTTGCGTACTGAAACAATTTCTGGTTGCGTACTGAAAAACATGTTGCATGTGAAAAAAAGAAAGGATAATGCCTCGGTTATCTAAGAACCGAGGCATATTCCTATCTAGTTTTATCTCAGTCCATGACCGATGCCAATAATAAAAAATAACCGGTGTCTTTTCTTCTTATTGTACTAGTGAGGGACAAAATATTGTATGCAAATAAACACAATTAGCAATTCGTATATCGTTAGTGGTTTTTTTTTTATAAAATTCATAGATATTTTTCTTTAATGATATTTTAAACAATTTGTAAGTCCAACTAAATATTAAGAAAATATTTAATAGTGAAAGGTTATGTTACCATTTTTATCTTGTTTCTATAATATTGTCACCTCATCAGTGCAGATTTAACGTGTTAACTTGCATAATGGGTTATGGTTTTAAAGAAACCGAAACATATATAATCATACGGTGACATTTTTTAAAATTTTGTTAATTTATAGGTGTTGGTTGTAAAATAATTGAAACATATATCACTTTTAGTATCGATTAATCGACAATCAAGGTCTAAATATATCAAAATTTTCAAAATTTTATAAAAGATCACGTTTTTTTTATTTATTTATTTATCTAACAAGCACATATGTCATCGGTTGACAAAGAACTGAGAATGTGCACCAAATTTTTCAAAATTTCTTAAATTTTATGTAATTTTTTATTTGTTTTTTCTAAACAAGACCGTAACTTTGATTATTTGAACAATCATTGTCATGCTCACTTTCTACGACTGAACAACTAAGACAACAAAATTTGATCAAAATTTAAAAATATCCAATTGTTTTTATTTTTATTTTTTTCTCAGAAGAACATATGGTCTTGATTATTTGGACAACTAATGTCATATCTACTTTCTGTTGTGGTTCCCTGAACAACCAAGACCAAATGTTGATCAAAATTTTAAAATTGTCACTGAAATTTATAATTACTTTTATTTTATTAAAATCCTTTAAGCATCGATTTTACAAATAATTGTTGTCATATGTCTGCTTAGAGTTAAATATATTGTTAATATATTGAGTTTGTTTCTTAGATTAATATATTGTTAATATTTGTGTTCATAGCATCGTGGTGGGATTATTAATATTTATCCAAAAACATGGTGTCCATCATTCTCCATTGTTGCTCCCCTTCCATGCTCTGAGGTTCATATTATTATCTTGAAAATTTATTTTTAATATGAGCCTATAATTTTTGGATACGTTGTTTACTTTTTTGTATGTTGGATACATGATTAATTATATGGTTAAATATATTGTTGTATTAAGTCAACTTTAGTTTTTCGTTTGAGTTTCAATACAAAAATTATTTAATGTCTCCAAGATTTTTGAATAAATGTATTTTTAAAAGAAATTAATATAAGAGGAGGCAATACTAATAATTTATAGGTATCGAATCTTGAATTGTTTGGTTGGACAATTTAAGATAATTATTGTGGGATGAAATAGAAACAAGAAAAATATATATAAAAAAACACAACACCTTTAGGCTTTCGGTTATAGTCAAAATTGAAGCAGAAAGAAATATCCGACTTCGGTTCATATCATAAATGAAGAAGCTAAATATTATTTCAGGAAAAAAATATTGAAAAAAAAACAACTTTTGATCTTGGTTATTTTCATAACCGAAGAAGAAAAGAGTATATGACACTGGTTTTCATCGCAATTGAGACATAAAGTCTTTTAAATTAATTAATTGTTTTAAATAAGATAGGGTCTATGCCCTTTGTTATTTTCACAACCATTGCCAAAAACTCATTTTTTTTTCAATATTTGGTTTAATGCTTTAGTTTTTTTAACCGAAGCAAAATGTAGATACTTTTGTTTCGGTTTATAATTAAGACAAACAATTCTTCTCTTTTTTCTTGTCTTAATATTTTTTGATTGTAAAACCGGTATTTATTATTGAAAATAACGGGTATCATATAACTTCTCCAATGCATATTATTAGCAAATTACTTTGTTACAGTGAATGAGTTTGGGGTAATTGAACAAAATGTAAAAAATATTACAAAGAAAAAGGAAACTTCAAATAAAATGATAAGGGAAATTAATAAAATTGAATCAAAACTATTATTCCAACTAAGCAAGGTTCAATTGTAAATTAAATAAGGCCAATATCAATTATACTTCAATTAAGCGAGTAGCAAATAAAGAGGTTAATGTAAACAAAGTTTCATCTTTGCAAACAGTGATCATAACACTCAATTACTATATAAATATATACTTTTTTATTCTAAAAGTACCCAAAAGTAAATCATATATTGATAAAGCATCCCAAATACAATGAAAATATCAAGTATCACTAATTGAGTATTTTTGACTAAGTCACAATAAACATAATTCATCACAATAAAGTTTAAATCATCAATAATTAAATATAATATAAATAATCGCAAATCATAAAAGACCATGCTTGTCAAAGTCTAAGTCAATAACCATGTTCTATTTCAGAATTATTGGAGGCATCGTTACAATAAGTCCCTCCACATTTCCCCGTTTGTCACTTTCCTCATTATATCAATGGTGGGAAATTTTTTGGACAATAATTTCATTCCAATCAATTGACTTATTGGAAGACTTGTGAAAAGAAAGGTAACTTACACGAACTTGGAATTTTAGATTAAACGACAATTTTATATAAAAAATAATCAACCAAATGTTTCCTTAAAAAATAGTGATAGAATTAAAAGCCAATATTCGAAAGATAATAAAATAAAAATAGTACTCTAGAAATGCATTTCACAAGGCAATTGTTTTTTAAGAAGTTGTAATATTTGCAATAGCTTCTTTTATGAATAGCAAGATGGTTAATTTGACATACAAAGAGTTCAAATTAACACAGTCCAACAGTTTACATATGAGTAACAAAATAACGTTATTTATTTCTATGTAGAAATAAAACAAATACCATTCGAAAATTTTATATTGTGTGATTTTTCATAAAATTTTGTGGAATTATTTTTTTAATTTTTTTATAAATATTTTAAGTTCTTCGTAAAAAAAGTATTTTAATAATAAAAATCCATATATGCTAAATTGTCATAGTTACAAATTATAAAAAAATATTGACCAATAAAAAAAAAGGAAACTTCCTTACTTCTAAGACAACAAAATATAAATTAATTAATATTTAAGACAACAACAACAATTCTTTGTTACTTTTTCAAATATGAAAATTTGTAAATCTTGTGAGTTTGTAACAATGATTTAAAAGTGATATTTCTAGACATTCTCTATTTTATTTTCATCATTTGTTTTATGTATGTAAACTTGCTAATTAAACACGGGATGGTATATTTTTAATTTTAACTATTTTTACATTATATTTGAATATTTTAGTTTATAAGTGTTATATTTCCCGTTCAAATGACAGTGTTTTTCTTTTTTGTAGTCATATAAATGTGAGGGTCATTATACACAAATACTTTTCATTGTTTGTCATATCATACTTATGTGATGGGTTTACTTTACAATTTTCCAAGTCCTCACCCTAAATGTCACTCCAACTCCTATATAATATTTAAAACTGGTAAACAGCAAAACTCGGATAAAATTTATTGTGGATTGATGTTTTTTTTTAAATTACAATATCTATTCAATTTACATAAAGTAATAACTTAATTTATGTAATGCATAAAATAAACTACAAATTACATGGCATCAACAATGAAATTTAAATTAAATGAAATGTTATCCGTGTTATAGTATGAACACAAATTTGGTATTTGTAGAATAAATCAAATCGTGAGAAAAGTTTTAGGGCAATAATTCTATTCCAATCGATGGACTTATCCCAAGACTTGTGAAAAAGAAAAGTAACTTACACGAACTTGGAATTTTTAGATTAAACAACAATTTTATATAAAAAATAACCCATCAAATATTTCCTTAACAAAAACTAATGAAGAAAATAAATGTAGGCAATCTAAATTATTACAACCAAAACTGAATTATCTATTTTTTATGTTCACAATGTTATCACACTCTTTGAAAGTGTATCGACAAAACAAAATAAAATAAAAATCACATAAATTGAAGTAACTGTTTTAAAATGTCCATATAGTGTCAAATATCCTAGTTGATTTCATGTTCTGCAATAATTAATGTATATAACGTCGTTCTCGAAGCAGCCTTAACCTTTTCTTGGATTGTCCTTCTCTCCATGTTTCTCTGCCTTGATTTAGAGCCTCTTTTAATGTCTTTTTATCTTGATCAAACTTTTCTCATGTCTTAAGAAAGTCATTTGGTCGATTTCTCTTATCGATCCTAAAACATCTATTTTTCACCTTTTGCCTAACAATTGCCTTATTGATTTCTTTGATTTAATTGTTTTCTTTATACTATACCGTTCGGTCTCACTAACCTATACCGCTCAGTTGTATTGATTTAGTTTACAAGTCACTTGACAGATCGTTCCATCTTGTGCTGATTCTCTACACCGTTCGGTCTAGCTAACGTGAACCGATCGGTTGTATTAATTTAATTCACAAGTCATTTGACCGATCGTTCCATCTTGTGCTGATTCTCTACACCGTTTGGTCTAGCTAACATGAACTGATCGGTTGTATTGATTCAGTTCACAAGTCACTTGACCGATCGTTCCATCTTGTGCTGATTCTCTACACTGTTCGGTCTAGCTAACGTGAACCAATCGGTTGTATTGATTCAGTTCACAAGTCACTTGACTGATCATTCCATCTTGTGCTGATTCTCTACATCATTCGGTCTAGCTAACGTGAATCGATCGGTTGTATTGATTCGGTATACAAGTCACTATACTCTGCTCGGTCTCTCCTAACTAGACCGTTCGGTCTATTGTTTGACCTGCTTTTTCAATTATTCTGTTTTCTCTATTATTCTGTTATTGTCTCATTCTCTATATATTTCTTCACTTGTACCGTTTTGATGATCATCAATAAACTTCTCTTTTTTCTCTACCACCTTTTCTCTGGCTTCTCTATTCTCTTTTCTCTTCCCTTCAGCTTTTTCTTTTCATTACTGTATTGAAAATCTATGATGGTATTAGAAGAAATTTCTGTTGCTTTCTGATTTCTGCACCACTATTCTTGTTTCTTTTCCCTGTAATGGCTACCATTGACACACATCCACCTATCTCTGACCCTCAACATTCATATCTTTATCTTCATCCAAATGAAAACCCAACCATATCCCTTGTTTCTCCCGTTCTTAACACCACAAACTATCATTCATGGAGCAAATCTTTTGTCACAGCTCTTTCTGCAAAGAACAAGGTAGAATTTGTTCTTGGATTAGCCCCTCAACCTACCAAGACTAATGTTTCATTTCCGGCCTGGTTTCGGTGCAACAACATGGTAGTTTCCTGGCTTCTGCATTCTGTCTCTACTGACATTCGTGAAAGCATTATTTGGATGGATCACGCTCTCGATATATGGAATGATCTAAAGAACCGCTTTGCTCAAGGTGATCTTGCCAGGATATCCATTATACAACTGGAAGCCGCTACATTGTCCCAAGGCGAGCTTTCTGTTACAGAATTTTTCACGAAACTTAGAGTTCTCTGGGATGAGATAGATAGCTTCCGCCCAGATCCTGTCTGTACTTGCAAGCCCAAATGTTCTTGTGCAGTTTCTTCAATTCTTTCCCAGCCAAAACATGAAGATCATGCCATGCAACTTTTACGAGGTGTAAATGATCATTATACTAATATACAATCTCATGTTCTTCTTCTTGACCCTATTCCTCCCATTTCAAAATTTTTTTCTCTTGTTATTCAACAAGAACGCCAATTAATGATTGATCATATTACTACATCTGTTAAAGCTACTTCTTTGTCTAATTTCTCTTCTTCAACGAATGCTTCTACTTCTGTCACTTGCACCTATTGCAATCGGGTCGGCCACCAAGAAAATACTTGTTTTAAAAAACATGGTTTCCATAGTCATGATAACCGAAATGTCAAAACCACAAATAACAACACTCGAAAGGTCTACACATATTGCCACAAAACTGGACATACCATAGATGTTTGCTTCAAGAAACACAGTTATCCTCCTGGTCACAAGTTTTCCAACAACAGACCCGGCCAAATTCACAATGCTATTTCATCTTCTTATGCTGATAGTCAACCGAACCCTCTTCTGCCAAACGACTTGGACCAAGAACGCCCTTCTGCCGATACCGTTCAACTCACGCCTCAATAATATCAAGTTCTTGCTCAGTTGTTCAAACAATCTGAGTCTAACATTTCTAATGTGCACATTAACCAAGTTGGAACAGTTTCTACAAACACTTCTCCAGGTAATATTGTTTCGATTTTTCAAGTGCACTATGGTAATATCTGGCTACTTGATTCTGGTGCCACTGATCACATTTGTATTTCTTTAAAATCTTTTACTTCTTATCAAAAGATTACTCCCATTCTAATAACTTTACCTAATGGAAAAGTTACACATGCTCATTACAAGGGTACCGTTCGGTTAAACACTAAAATCAATCTTTCTAATGTGCTATATGTTCCTGATTTTTCATTCAACCTTATCTCTGTTTCACAACTTATAGCAAAACTAAACTGTCAACTAATTTTTTCCCCTTCTAGCTGCATTGTTCAGGACATACAAAATCAAGAGAAGATTGGTTTTATTAGACATCACAATGGCTTATATCTCTTTGACTCATCTGCTTGTACAAATAACACTAATTGTAGTCCTGTAATTTGCTCTGTTCAGCATCCAAATTTATGGCATGCTCATCTTGGACATATATCATATGCTAGGTTACAATTTTTGCAAACCAAACATGCTTACATAAAAAATGATGATACTTAAATTCCTTGTGATGCTTGCCATAGGGCCAAACAAAAGAAACTTCCTTATACTACTAGTACATCTCATTCACTAAGTTCTTTTGATTTATTGCACATTGACATATGGGGACCTACTACTGCTTCCATGAATGGTTTTAAATACATGCTAATTATCAATGATGATTTTTCTCGTTATACTTGGATTGTACCTATGTTAGATAAATCTTCTGTCAAAACCCACATACTCAATTTCCTTTGCTATATAGAAAATCAATTCAATAAAAAGGTTTAAACTATACGCACTGACAATGGTGTTGAATTCATTATGCATGATCTTTTCTCAAGCAAAGGCATTAATCATCAAACTACTTGTATGGAAACCCCTGAACAGAATGGAGTGGTTGAACGTAAACATCAACACATCTTAAATATTACTCGTGCATTACTTTTTCACTCACATCTACAAATTGCTTTCTGATGTTATGCAGCTCAACATGTTGTTTTTTTGATAAATCAGATGCCTACACCTGTCCTACAGAATGATACACCTCATGAACGACTTAATGGATCTCCTTGTGATCTCTCAATGTTACATGTTTTTGGTTGTCTTTGCTATGCCAACACCATTACTGCTCACAGAAAGAAGTTTGATGATCGTGTTGTCCTTGGCATTTTCTTAGGTTTTAAACAACACACAAAAGGTTACCTATTTCCAAATCTGAAAAATCACAAGGTTGACATATCCCGTAATGTTGTTTTTCATGAAAATGTTTTTCCCTATCATCATACTCTTAAAACCGACAACTTTTTATCTTTACCATTGCCAATTCATTACACAAATAATTATGATGATCTTTAACCGTTCGATTCTACCAATACTAATACTTCGCCGATCATTCCTTACACTAATGATACTCTTCATAGCACATCCACAGATATCACTCAAGTAGATGACACTACTAGTGATACCTCTGCTAGTATAAGACGATCCTCTAGATCTTGTAAGATCCCTGCTTATTTAAAAGATTTTCAAACTAACAACGTTGTTCGGTATCCCATTACAGATTACCTTAGATATGATCGATTTTGTACTCATTTCAAGCATACTATTTTATCTATTTCGTCCAATGTTGAACCAACATATTATTTTGCTGCTTCCAAACAACCCCAATGGGTTACAGCCATGCGTGCCGAGCTTGATGCCCTACAGGCTAACAACACTTGGGAGCTTACGACTCTACCCCCTAACAAAACAACTTTTGGTTGTCGTTGGGTTTACAAAATCAAATACAATTGTGATGGATCTGTGGAACGCTACAAAGCTCGTTTGGTCGCCAAAGGATATAACCAGATTGAAGGACTGGATTATTTAGATACCTTCGCACCCGTCGCCAAACTCACTATCGTTCGGCTTCTTTTTGCCATAACTGCATCTCAATGTTGGTCACTCAAACAATTGGATGTTAATAATGCTTTCTTACATAGTGATCTTCATGCAAATGTTTATATGAAAGTCCCTCCTGGACTTACTACTTCAACCAAAAATCAGGTTTGTAAACTCCAATGCTCTTTATATGGTCTTAAACAGGCTGGCCGACAATGGTATGCTAAACTCCATCATTTTTTACCTTCACACGATTACACTTGTTCCACTTCTGACAATTGTCTTTTTCTGAAACATGATGACTATCACACTGCGACACTTCTCATTTATGTTGATGACATCATCATCACCGGTAACGATGATGGAGAAATTCAACACATCACTGATCTTCTTCATTCCACATTCCGCATAAAGAATCTTGGTGATCTAACTTATTTCCTTGGTCTTGAGGTCGCACGTAACTCCAAAGGGATACACCTTAGCCAACATAAGTATGTTCAGGATCTACTTGCTGAAACCGGCATGGTGGATAGCTCCCCTGTCCCTACTCCCATGGTTCCCAAACAATCTCCTACAAATATCGTTTAGTCTTTGGATGATGTTGCCGCTGCCTCCTATCGTCGTCTCAGTGGAAAAACCATCTACCTTACCACTACTCGTCCGGAAATTACCTTTGTTGTCAATCACCTCAGTCAGTTCATGTCTGCTCCTACATCTGCCCATCAACAAGCTACTACTTGTATCCTACGATACCTTAGTCAGTTGATGTCTGCTCCTTCATCTTCCACACAACTCTACTGTTCAACTTAAAGCTTTTTGTGACTCTGATTGGGCTACTTGCCCTGATACTTGTTGTTTGGTCACTGGATTCACTGTCTACCTTGGAAACTCTCTAATTTCATGGCGTTCCAAGAAGCAACCGACTGTTTCTCGAAGTTCTTCTGAGGCTGAATAGCGTTCGCTAGCCACCACTGTGTGTGAACTTCAGTAGCTTACTTATCTTCTTCATGATCTAGTCGTTCCTTACACGTCTCCCGCTCTCATCTATTGTGATAATCAATCTGCAATACAAATTGCTTCTATCAAGTTTTCCATGAATGCATAAAGCATATTGATATTGATTATCACATTGTTCGTGAAAAGGTTGCTGCAGGACTGATCAAGTTATTTCCCATCTCCACAACCATGCAAATAGCTGACATATTAACAAAATTGTTACCTCCTCCTTGTTTTCAACTTCTTCGTTCCATGCTTGGTCTTCAAAACATTTACGCCCAGCTTGAGGAGGATGATAATAGTTATATTGTTCGGTCTCACTAACTTGTACCGCTCGGTTGTATTAATTCAGTTCACAAGTCACTTGATCGATCGTTCCATCTTGTGTTGATTCTCTACACCGTTCGGTCTAGCTAACGTGAACTGATTGGTTGTATTGATTCAGTTCACAAGTCACTTGACGGATCGTTCCATCTTGTGTTGATTCTCTACACCATTCGGTCTAGCTAAAGTGAATCGATTGGTTGTATTGATTCAGTATACAAGTCACTGTACTCTACTTGGTCTCCCCTAACTATACCGTTTAGTCTATTAATTGACCTGCTTTTTTTGTTATTCTATTTTTTCTGTTATTCTGTTATTGTCTCATTCTCTATATATTTCTTCACTTGTACCGTTTTGATGATCATCAATAAACTTCTCTTTTTTATCTACACTAGTACAAATAAGGAAAATGACATCGGTTCTTTTAGTTTATAGGCACCGGTTATAGAACCGGAGCATATTTAGACGATTTAAAAAATATAGGTTTTATGACTCGGATTTTGAACCGAGTCAAAAGTGTTCGAATTCTGCCTCAGTTCACATACAACCGAGGCAGTAGAGTGTTTTTAATTTTTTTAATCTCAATCAAAATCTCTTCTTGATTCGTCGTCTGTTCTTCGTTTTGTTGTATCATGTTCTTTTCCTTTCTCTTTTCTATGTTCTGAACCATAATTTCTTTCCCAGATTTTCAACCTCAACCCCAACCTGCACTAACAAAAACCTTTCTAGATTTTCAACCCCAATCATCACCATCCACCATAAAAGCTTTCCCAGCGAGCAATCAGAAGAGGCAGAGAAAACTAAGAAGCAGTACCCCAAATTCAAGAGGCCAATCCAAACCGCACCTGCAGAGAAACAGAAGCAAACACCCAAGGCAAAGAAATAGAACCAAAAGCAGATCCACCGGCTACGCCCTCGCCGCACCGTCGCTGTGCCTCAAAACCTCTTCCACAAACAACACAACTCCTTCCTTCTCCCCCATTTTCCAGTTCAAGGAATCACCTTTTCAATCATGCTAAAACCCGAATCAATCTCTTCAGCCAACCGAATGCTGGTCAGACTCTGAAAATCGCAAAGGGGCAGCAGCGCGTTCGCGTCGACGTTGTCGTCCTCGGCCTCCGAAGCAGAGTCGGACGGTCCCACCGCAGCGGCTCCACCACGGCACGGGCCGCACCAGGCGGTCCACAAAAAGACCCAGATGATCTGAGAAACAAAAAAAAGAGGAAGAGAAAGGGGATAAGAGCTGAAGAATTGTAGATCTGAGAAAGGGGATAACAAATTATAAATTGGGGATGGGGATCTGGATTAGAACCCTAGGAGCTTCACTCCCAACGGCCACCGCTTTATCTTCATTCCAGAGGTGACGCACTCGTAGGCGAGATGGAAGTCGCACTCGAAGCCGTCGCACATGACGAGGTAGTGGTGGCTCCCGGCGGCGGTGGATGAGAGGGGTAGAACCAGAGAGAGAACTGTCGCACTAGCGGTATTGTTTGGAAGAGTGAGAGTAGAGGAAGAAGCCTTATGCAGGCGACAGAGAGAGAGAGTATTGGAGGAAGAAGAGTGCGAGAATGGAGGAAGAAAGGTTTTGAACTGAGGCGTATAAGTTCGACTAAACTACAAAAATACCACCGCGTTTTGATAGACTTCGGTTTCGCCACCTTTTCTCTGGCTTCTCTCTTCTCTTTTCTCTTCCCTTTAGTTTTTTCTTTTCATTACTGTATTGAAAATCTATGAATACTCTCAACACTACCAAATAAGTTTATAATAGTAAAATTATTTTGGTGTAAGTATGGAAAATATATATAAAAAAAACAACAAAAAATTAAACTTCTAATCTACTCGACATTAGAATTTTCTCCTGTCGTAAGAATATTCCAGATTATAGAAAAAAAAGATACAAACGGTAACGTTTATTTTGGTAAAGTTATGGTATGTGTCTTTTGGTACTATATAACTCTATTTAGTCAGAGAGGACAAATTAACTCATATATATATATAAAAATGGGTATTGTTCAAATTTATGGAAAATACCTTAATTGATCAAACATGATCATGGGAAAGATAGTTTTCGATTTTGCAAAATTGAGTTTGGAAATAAGAATATGATTACTTTATCTTGGTCCTTTTAACTATCTTCGTCCTTTTAACTATCTTCTTTTAAATTCCTGTAAAATGAAAAATAGTATAACTACGAAAACTAGTAACAATGAAAACTTAGACATGGGAATGTCATATAGAAATTGAATTCCTTTGTTGATTACGCATCTTGGACTTACCTGCATTCATGTTCTAACTTTTTGCCTTCTGATTTTATATTCAAATAATTACATGCTACGTTAAATGAGGCAATCGTATCACGCCTCTAGTTTCTAGATGGGTTTCCCATCTATAGAACAAAACGGGTTTTGTAAAAGAATTGATTCCCTATGTATTGTCTGTATTTATTGTGAAGTTCATGCCCTGTTCTTGTTCCAGGTGGATTTGATCTACCAATGGAGGAATTTGATATAGTAATACCTTTTTCCTTATAGCACCATATCTTACGCATGCATATAATGTGACAATGCAGTGAAAGAATTCGTGCTTTGTTGACAAGTGCTGCATATATTCATTTAAAGCATCTTCACTTTTCCAAGCACACCAGGAACCTCTCACCAGCAAGCAGGTCTATTTTACTATCTGGTCCAGCAGGTATAGTATGATAGAATTTAACATTAACGTTGTTCTGCTGAATTTTGTTTTTTAATTCCAGATTGGTTTGACTAAGGCTATTTATGTATAAATTTTTGAAGAATCTTACGAGCAAGCCCTTACCAGAGCTTTAGCTCATTACTCTGAATCAAAGTTGCTGTTATTAGATATTACTGACTTCTCTGTGAAGGTAATTTTTCATTGCTTCTCATATTTGCTTTAGCTGGTCATTTTACATATATTCTTATTTTATATGTTTTTTCCTTGAACAGTTGCAAAATAAATTTGGATGTTCCCGAAAGATACTGGTGAGTTCACCATGCTTAATTCTCTGTCATTCTTGACATGATGAAATTGCAACTTCTGCAAGGTTCATTTTATATTAATGTACTTTTCAGTACATGGTGATATTTTCTTGACTTATTTGCTTATGTTATTATAGTCTTTGAAAAGGTCCATATCTGAGGCAACTTGGAGCGAATGTCAGGTTTGTTTAGTTCCTTTCCTGTGCTTTCTTCACAAGGAGAAACAAGAAGTATATGGCAATACAGATTCATAGAATGACCAACTAGAATGAGCTGCGGACAATACCATTAGACACTGTCCTATCAATATTAATAGACCGCATTGCCATGAAAATGGGAGTCAAAGAGGCCAGGCGACCTCCATCAATACGAACCCCTAAAAATTGCTCCTAACGAAGATTACGCGTAAGAATTACTTAACATGAAATGGACCGTGATTAGATTGTAATTAGGATTCTACTAATCACAAAATCATCTCAAAACCTATAAAAAAAGGTCAAAGATAAAAAGGTAGGTGATTACATTTATTACAAGTTTAAGATTTTACTGTCACCTTCGACCTGATTAACTAACTTGAGCATCCGAGTGTTTTTGACAGTTGCACCAGGACAATTTGGAACGTGAACAAAGAAGGATTTTAGTCAAGAGCATTCATAACAACCTAAAATGACTTGGAGAAAAGTGTAAAAGTGTGATTTGTGAAGATTCTCCACGTAAACCCGAAACAAGTACTAAGGAAATAAAAGTCAATGTTCAAAGTATAATTTGTTTTATTTTATAATTACCTTTTATAGAGTTTAGTAGTTAAAGATTCAAGATATGAAAGATTTTACAATGCATGTATTGCTTTGACATATGGTAATAGGTTTTGTTTTTAACGTTATTATAACGAACAGTGATCATAGTTCAGACATTGCAAACGGATATGAATACTCCGGTTTTTGCACCAAAGTAGACAAAAATGTCCTATTTATTACCGAAATAGGCAAAATTTGACCAAAAGTGAAGTCGTGGGGGTGAAAACGACTTCAAAGGAAGAAGTTGTGCCCCCTGCACGACTTCACACTGTGCATAGCTAGAGTGTTGAAGTCGTGCACCCCAAAAACGACTTCTGGGTCCTATGATCAATTACAATGATATGGTAATCGATTACAGAGTCTTGAAATGGAGACCCTGCAGGACTTGAAATGTGTAGACAGAAAACGTACTGGTAATCGATTACGCCATGTGGGTAATCGATTATCAAGTTGGTTGTGTAGCAAGAAGCACTCTGGTAATCGATTACAGGGCTTGGGTAATCGATTACCAGTGTGTTTTTGTTTGGTTTATGAAAATGATTTTGCATTTGACATATGTTATGTATTGGTTATGTTATAGGAAAAGAGAAAATAAATATAAATAGAAAATATTAATAGTAATATATCAATCATGGATTTGATTACAATTTGGTAAGATTAAGAAATAACTAATGGCGAAAAGGACAATTTCCCCTATGATGACCTTCGTTGCGGTAGTAAGAGCATTTTTTTGGCTTATCTGGATTGGATTGATCCATTTCATTTTGAAGCCTATTTGTAGATGGTCTTTCTGATGCCTTGTGTCACATTTTAGGATCTGGTATGCAGTTTGGACCTGTATACAGAGACCAATAGTCTTGATTTTGGATTCGGTGAAATTGTACTTCGTATGCCTTGAAAATGTTGTTAAGACTGTATACTGGATCGATTACTTGGGTTAGTGGGATATGCGAAAATGCACAAACAACAATGACATGATGACATGGGAGACGAGTAGCCTGGAAGTGTCCACAATCACACCACCATTCATTTAGGCTGACCTTGTAGGAAAGTGGAACATGGCGGTAGTGGTGAGGTGTTGAAATTTCTTGAACATCAAATTCAGAATTTTCACGGTTGTAGCGATGAACATGACAATATGCGGATTGTTGTTGATTTTTCCTAATGATGTCGACGATTTGTTCAGGATATTGGTGTCCTGCTTGTAGCATACAGTTTGCCTTTAATCCGCGTTCAACAAACCATGATTGTGTCCTCTCAAATGTTGTTCTAATGAGAGCACATATTGGTAATGAACGTGCTCCCTTTAAAATGGAGTTGGTGCACTCAGCAAGATTAGTCGTCATATGTCTATATCTTCTCCCTCCATCAAAAGCCTGATACCATTTTTGTAATGGAATTTTATCTATCCATTGAACTTGTTGTGGGTATTGGTTTCTCAATGCAGCAAGTTTTGCCGTGACAGTTGGTTGCTTGACCTCGTAAGCTGTAATAAGGTAATAAAAATAAATAAATTAAAGAATAATAATGTTAACAAAATTATAAAAGTATAAGTGTTAGAAGAATTTTTGTATGAGTACCTAAATTGATGAATTATTTTTTTAAGTCGTGATTTTTGAATTTGTTGTTGAAGTTGGATGCTAGATGACGTATGCAATAAACAGAGTTCAAACCATCTTGTTCTCAACCAACTTCATCTGATCTTAAGGCGGATAGTATACCCTTTCCTCTGTCAATGATGATGCAAATATTTTGTTGATGGCAAACATGTTCTCGAAGTAGTTGAAAAAGCCATATCAAGGCCTCCTTTGTCTCACCTTCTACAATGGCAAAGGCTAGTGGGAAAATATTTCTATTGTCATCTTGACCTATGGCGGTTAGCAAAGTTCAATGATATTTACCCGTTAGAAATGTACCATCAACTTGGAGAATGGGTTTACAGTATTTGAATCCTTCTATGCAAGGACCGAAAGACCAGAAAACTCTTTCCATAATATAGCAATTATTGTCGGTTTGTCCATCAATATGCACAGGAGAACCAGTGCATTGTAAAATTGTACCTGGGTTTGCTTTCTTGACGGCATGCAACCACCTCGACATGTGGTTATAAGAGTCTTCCCAGTCTCCAAACTCCATAGCAAGGGCCTTCTGTTTAGCGATCCAAGCTTTTCTGTACGACACAGAATATCCGAATCGACCCTTAGTATCTGCAATCAAACTCTTGATTGGAATGGATGGGTTTGTCCGGATTGAATTGGATATGATCGTGGCAATGTGAGTACTATCAAGATTTGTATGATCTTGAGATAGTATTGTTGAGAAACACGAATGTTGTTCGTCTATATTTTTGATTTCCCAATATTTACGGACTTTGCTATAAGCTGCCCTCAAACGCCATTGACAACCGTTGTTATATTCCAGACAACGAATAACATAAATGTTGGGTTTGGACTCAACGACGGTATATTTGTAACCGTTCGTTATGTGATAATGTTTGATTGCAAGAATCGTTTCCTCCTTTGACTGGAATTGCATACCTTGATTCAACTCTGGAACGAGATGTGCAGATGATTGTGTGATGTGGTCGTCGTCGTTGTTGTCATCTTCGAGTATGTTGTCTAATTCATCATCGGTGCTGAAGGCATCAACGTTATCCAATATTAAAGGTTGTTCATCGATCAACTGCGATGATGAAGATGTTGGTAAGTTCCATGATGCCATTTTTGAATAAATGTTCGGAAGAGTTTGTAAGATTGGTGTAGTAGGAGAGCTCTTGGACGTGGAGTTTGGATGTGAAGATGGAGTTCTTATAGAGCGTATAATACATTCATGAATATAGTGGGTGTTATGGTCTAAAATAGGAAGTACTAAACAATAATATAGCACTGTCAATATAGCACTGGACACTGTCATATATATACATAGACTTGGATGCAATTATAAGGTACATATAGTATTACATTTATTGGCTTTTCGTATAAAGTGATTTGAATATGACTGTGACTATAGCACTGTCATATTTATATTTCCCCTCCTTTTTTAAGTAGTGATTTATAAAATATTTACTTTAATTTTTGTTAAGAAATATTAAAGTAGAATTTAAAATTATAATAATAATATAGTTTATAAATTAATTAAATTTGAAATACATAAATTATAGAAATAGGACTTTTGAAAAAAAAATAAAAAAAGGGAAGTTGTGGGGGTGGGACACGACTTCAATAGGTGAAGTCGTGCACCCCCTACACGACTTCAATGGTTGAAGTCTTGTAGGGGGTACACGACTTCACCTATTGAAGTCGTGCCCCCCCCCCACAACTTCCTTTTTTTTTTTTTTTTTTGAAAATACTATTTGTATCAATTTTGCAATTTGAAAAAAATTTTCTGCACTGTACTAAATTGCTTTAATATTGTGTATTATTTTTACAATTCATAAAAATTTATTACATAAATTTAATAATATTAATTATAAATTTGTAAATGATATTTATGGATGCATGAATAGTATGTGCTACGGGACAAGAGATAGTACACATGCATGGTCCACATTTGCCTCTGACCACCAATAATGGTATGGAATTTTGCTCACCAACTTTCCTATTCATCTTCGTATTCATTTGCATGCCTACATGTGCTGAATAGATCACCTTCAATGCTACTCTACTTATTCACATGGCTCTCTTATTTTTTGCAGGTTTGAAGAATCTTTGAAGAGCACTCATTACAAGTTATATGAATTGTCATTTCCATATCCTCTCTCCCGTGACTTTGAAGATTCTTGGCCATCAATGCTTCAAGTTAAATTGGTGGAGGGTGCATTTCATTTCTCCCAACGTGTTCTGAGTTCCAATAGCCAAACCCCTTAAGCATGGTCTTTGCTTCCATATCCCAGTAGTCTACCCATTTCAATTGTGAGTTCCAATACCCAAAGTACTTCTCCTTTGTCATTGCTTGAATAACCCACTTTCACCCACAAAATTTAATATGGCTTCTGCCCATCAACTTCCCGTTGATATGTCCCTTCTACGTCTACAAGATAAACACATCGTCAATTCTATTTGGGAAGACAATGAACGTGTCATTTGCCCTCGAAGACATGCAATTTGGTTAGCAAAGCATGTCCACGAAATTGATGAAAGAATAAAGAATATTTTACATGGAGCAGGTTTTATCCATATTTTGCAAGCATCAAGTATGGAGATAAAATTATTTAACATTTGTGTTATAAAATTATTTAACATTTGATGGCTTAATTACTAACACCCTAAACCAAAAACTTCAATACTGCAGTTGCTATAGACACCGTACAGACGTCCTGAAATTTCTCATCTCATTCAAGTAGAAGTGCCCCCGACATGTCGGGCAGTTGTGCCACTTATATGTTTCTCTGTGGTAGAATACCAACAATCAGACCGTGTCATGCGACAATTTGGTTTTAGACAAAATGTTCCCCATCCACCGATGAATCTAGATGAGGAACATAAACAAGATATGAGAGGACGCGCTGATTGGAATTGGCATGAACACCATCACCAGTGGATTGCATTGTGGAATGACCGGCATAATCGTGTGTTCAACGAGATTCATTTCCAGAAAAATGGTCACTTGCGAGATGAATCGGAGTATATGCAGTGGTATATAACTCATACCATCCGCTACATTGGTATAATACAAGATTCAACGGACGATGAGGTACTACAATATTCCCTCCATAAAAATTATGATAGTGTTAATATCTTGTGTTCTTCACATCACACATTGTGTTTGGCAGTATGACATGGACCACGACGAACAGTTCCACCCGCCATCTTAACACTGTGCATCTTCTTCATATCATGAGCCACAAAGGTCTGCCTCTGACCATGGCAACTATCAACATCCAGTTGTAAATTCAAGGTTTCAACAAAACATTCCACCGACATCAACATATCCTGGGGTTGAGAGCGCTTATTTTGCCTTTCCACCATCAACACCGTTCAGTGGAGGTCCTTCCAATTATTTTGGAACCACCACAATGACTCCACCATCGTCATACGTACACGCTTCATCCTCACATAACGTGTATCGACCGCCATATGTCTTTCAAAGCCTTCAACAGTGCAATGAAATTGATCCGACGGATGAAGACCAACACACGTAGAGTCCCACACTACAACAACAATCACAAAGGCGAGGCCAACGACGACGACGACGACCACCGTGTGGGACTGGAGGACATAGATAGACTGCTTGCCTTCTTTATTTAAAAATATGTAATTTGTTTACAATTTTTAATTAATGAAAAACATTTATATCATCATAAGCTTTTATCCTCATATTACATTATTGCATTAAACTTTATATACAAATGAATTTTAATACATAATGCATTCAATTCGGATTTTTAAGGTAAGAGGTCAAAAATTGGTGTAATCCACTGCCCAGACTGACTGGTAATCGATTACATGCTGTCCGTAATCGATTACCAGATAACCACTGTTAGGACTTACAGGATTTATTGAACTGTGCATTACCAAACTGACTGGTAATCGATTACATGCTCTCCGTAATCGATTACCAGATAACCACTGATAGGACTTACAGGATTTATTGAACTGTGCATTCCCAGACTGCTGGTAATCGATTACATCGTTTTGGTAATCGATTACCAGGACCTTACTGTCAGGGCTGTACAGCACTTTCTGTGATTCATAAACAAATACACTGGTAATCGATTACAGGGTTTCTGTAATCGATTACCAGTGCGCTGTTGTAATCAATTACAGAAAACTTGTAATCGATTACCAGCCCAACCCTACTCTATAAATTCAACTTTTTCTCTCTCTTCACGCACCAACACCACTCCCACTCCAGCAGCAACGACACCCAACGTTTTCCACCCTCTCCAACCTCCAAAAATCATCTTTCCTTCCACCATTTTGACTTCAAAACACCATAATTTCACTCCCCTCTCAATTCTCTTCACTTTACACTGATTGGATTTTGAAATGGCGGAATCTTCTTCAAAAAGGCAAAGAGTAAGGACGTCGCTGCCGTCAACCTTCACCGGCAGAAAACTCTCCGCCACCCTCACCACCATCGTCACCCACCGCTCAACACCACAATCTTCAGTTTTCAACTCCTGCACTAGCCCAAAGGTATTTCTCCCTATACAAAGACCGCCCAATCATTGAGCCAAAATATCTAGATGACGATTATTTTGAGAGCCATAGTTTTGAATTTTTTGGCATGCTCAAAAATTTGGGATTGGATGAATTTTGCTGCGATTTTACTCCATATTATCCTCATTTGGTACGTCTATTTTATAGTAACCTCAAATTTTCTGAAAATGACACAATGAAAACTGAGGTGAACAATGTCCAAATTATTATCAAACCCAGCATTTTTGCTTCTATAGCCGATCTTCCCTCTGTTGGGTTGCCCTTTGAGGGGAAATTATTTGGGGATTGGGCCAATGATTACAATATGAACGTAGCCAGACAATTAATTTGTTTGCCACACAATCGCCCTACCAGTAGAATTCTAGCAGGGAATATGACAGCTGAGGCTAGAGTATTACATTATACTATATGTCGTGTTTTGTTTCCTCGTGTTTCTAACTTTGCACAGGCAACCGAGGAAGATCTTCTGATAATGTGGATTATAATGACGGCAAAGCAGATCAACTGGACCCATCTCATCCGACATAGGATGAAGAAGGCTTTGAGGGACGGTGCTCCACTACCATATCCAACATTGGTCACCTGCATCTTGGAACATTTTCAAGTTCCACTTGAGGATGAAATATCGGTCTCACCAACTAGGCATTGGGTAATATCAGGAGGAGTCAACTACAACTACCACCAGTTCGTCAACAACAAACTAGTAGATTTGATGACGTCATGAGGGGGATAAACGATCTCCGAACATTTGTTAGGGACAGCTTCAATACACTTAATGAAACGATGAATGCAAGATTTGAACAATTGGAGCTGAATATGGGTGACCGCTTCGATACTATTGATGCTCGAGTTGAGAATGTGGAGCACGACATTCAGTATCTGCGTCGTCATTTTTGTCCACTCGGTGGATCATCTTCCTAGATGCCTTTCAATTTGTAGTGTCATTTTCTTTTAATTTTAGGTTGTTCCTTGTGTAATGCACTTTTAATTCAATAAAATACTACAATTTTCGTTTCTCATTTCATCTTATGATATTCTCTTATTTCTATTACATAAAATCATATACACTTCCTATACAAAACAATACATCACAATGTAATCAATAACAATGCGTGCTTACACAAATTCATATCAACACACTTAATAAACTTCAAAATATCCACCACAATTACAATACTAAATTTCAAAAACCAACCAAAAACACACTGGTAATCGATTACCACAACCCTGTAATCGCTTACCAGAATGAATCTTGCACCAAAAACAACCTGGTAATCGATTACACAACTGTTGTAATCGATTACCAGTGCGTTTTTGCCATACTTATTTGAAGTCGTGCAGGGTGGTCACGATTTCAACACTCTGTAATCGATTACCATTACATTGTAATCGATTACGGTCATCAGAAGTCGTTTTTAGGGTGCACGACTTCATCACTGTACTTATGTACAGTATGAAGTCGTGCAGGGGGGCACGACTTCTTCATTTGAAGTCGTCTGGGCCCCCCACGACTTCCCCATTTTCGTAATTTTGGTTGAATTTGCCCATTTTGGTAATATTATAGGCAAATTTGCCCATTTTCGTGCAAAAACCGAATACTCCATATTATCTCTTCTCATTTTTTTAGATACCTGTATTGGCTGTAATATTTATGTTGCTAACTTAATATATATAACTATTGCATCATTGATTTTGATTGGTACTTTCTTTTGAAGGAATTGTGCGTCAACAAAGCAGTGCTGCTGAAAGTTTCAATCCTCCAAAGCTTAGGAGGAATACTTCTGCTACATCTGATATAAGTAGCACTACTTCCCAGGGTGGTCCAACACTTCCAGGTTATACTTTAGAAATATAGATTACCTTAATAAACAATAATGAAGATGCTAATCCAGCTAAACGATTAATGTGAATATCTACTTTGAATTCAGTTGTGTAATCCGTAAGCTTCTTTTTAACACACTACTGTATATAGTAAATCAACCTGTCAATCTGTTTGTTCATCTGCGAAGAGGAAGGGTGCAGATACTATTTCCAAGGATGTTTATAGAAGTTTTGAATGAGTGCTAACAAGAACTAATATGATATATGAATATCCATGTTATGAATGCTCTTTGTGCAAGCACTTTACAAGATGATTTAATTACTGAAAGTTCATTTTAAAACTATGTCTAGTGACAACCTTTATAGGCAACATTTCCATAAGACGATAGTCATATATTACGAATTTTCATTACAGAGTTTTCACTCTAATAACAAGATCGCTTTCCTTTTTTCAGCTTTTGGTTTCTATCACAGAAACTAGTTCCATCAATTTATACATAAGGGATGTTGAGAAGCTCGTTCTTCAATCAAGGTTATATAATTTACTTCAAAAAAATGATAAATAAAACTATCAGGCTCGGTGTTCATACTTGGGTCCCAGATATTAGATTCAGATGACGATTGCAAAGAAGTTGATGAAAGGCTCACTACGCTATTCCCCTACAACATTGAAATCAAAGCTCCTGAAGATGAAACTCATTCTGGCAATTGGAAAGGATCACTGGAAGAGGATATGAAAGCTATTCAGTTCCAAGATAACAGAAACCACATTGCTAAAGTACTAGCAGCAAATGGCATTGAATGTGATGACTTGAACGCAATCTGCCATTCAGATACTATCGTACTCGACAATTATATTGAAGAAAATTTAGTATATGCAATATCTTACCATTTGATGAATACCAAGGATCCAGAGTACCGAAATGAAAAGCTAGTTATATCAACCAATTGGTAAATATGATGGAAGAGCGGCTCCGAGAAGTGATTGAAGGCGCGATGCCTACTCCTCGAAGATTCCTCGACGAAGAAAGACGCAGCGGAATGATGAAAATAACGACGAGAACACGAGATCGAAGACTAATTTGAAGGAAACCGAGAGAAAAGCTCGAAACAGAGAATCAACTCGATAGAAACCCTAGAAGAAGAAGGAATCCTATTCTGGACCGATTGACCGGTGTAAATCAAAGTTGAATTCGGTGGAAAAGGTTTCTAATGGTGAAAATAAGGTTTTAATGAGTGAAATTCAAAGGAAAAGGCAAAGGATGGAAGATGTGAGGAGAAACGCGAGATCGAGTGGGTAGCAAGGATGAAACGAATGATAATGATGCAAACCTAGGAGGAAGAACGGTTGGAGACGAGGAGAATGACAGATCTGTGATGGACATTGGCTGGCGACGAGGCGCTCTAGAGAGAAATGCTCTCGGTTGCGCGAAGGAGGAATGAGATGTGGTTTATGGAGAAACCAAACGAAGATGTGGGGGAACGGTGCGCGAGACAAAGGAGGACGCGTGGACAAGAAGTGTTGACGCCACTGTGCTGAAGTGGATTGGAGTAATGGTGACGGTGTATGATGAGACAGAAGCATAATGGAAAATGAAACTGTCAGTGTGTTTAGAAGGTGGCCAAAGGAAGTCTCTTCAATTAATTCTAAAAGTCAAAAAATTAAATTTTTATTAAACTCAAAAGTCCTAAATATATTAATGAAATGGATATTTATAGTAATTTATGTTCCAAGAAAGCTAAAATGCATATACAATAGAATATAAAAATAACACTGAATAAGGTACCTGTAGGATTCCATTATACTTTCTTAAAAAAAAGATTTGTTCTCAAATTTGTCTTAGGAAGAAGCTCCACAGAGTCTTGGGAGCATGACCTTCTTGAAGTGGCTTTATTATTTTAGGTTTAATACCTATTTTGGTCCCTCTTTTGGGAGGGTTTGTTCAAAGTGGTCCTTCCTTTTTTCAAAAATTCACTTTAGTCCTACCTTTCGCAAAAACTGTTCAAGTTGGTCCTTTTTGGTAACGGCGTTAAGTTCACTAACGGTAGAACTGCCAGGTGTGCAATGTTTGATCATGTGGCATTATAATTTGTTTTAAAAAATAATTAATAATGACGTGTAAATAGGGTAAAATAAAAAAATAGTGTATATTCCACCAGCATCAAGGCTTCGATACTCCTCTGCTTGCACCCAGAAAACACTATAGAAAATGGTAGCAGAATCAAATGCATTTCCAGAATGAACAGACCCAAATCACAAATCCCATGCCGATAGGTTTAAAGCTTATCTTTTGAAACAACTCATATCCCTCATCTTCCACCATCACCCAAATCAACCACCGCCGAAAGAAAATCAAACAACAAATCAATTTCTGAAGCAAAACGCCTTACCATCACAACCTGAGAATTCTGAACACCCTCTCCTTCATCTCCAGATTTTCAACCCAAACATAAACCCATTTTTTCCCCAACCCAATGCTTAACAGAAAACATTCACTACACCAATCAGAAAATCAATTTTTCACGCCCCAAGACTCACGCCCAACACAATACAGTACAAACAAGAAGGTGATTGCCGATGGCGGGTGTGAATTCCGAGTAGAAGCGGTGCAACCATGACGATTTATTTCACCTTCGACTTCGCATAACAGAGGAAGAGGAGTTTTATCGCCGGCATTGGAGTGGCGACCCTTTCTGGCATCAACATCTTAAGACGAGGCGCAGGGAGAACCTCGCGCGAAGAGGAGAAGGAAGAGGCACCTTGGTGCGGTGGCCAGCAGAGATTGTGGCAGCGATCGTGCGACGAGCGGCGGAAGAGGGGAACTCTCACCTCGATCGGCAACGAACGTCAGCGCCGGCGACGCCTTGTGCCACAACTCGCGGTGGCTGGTTGGGTGGAGGCCTGTTGCAGCGGCAAATCAGTGAGAGGCAGTGGGAAGCAAACTCTCCCTAGGGTTTCTGGTTGAGAAATTAATTTTTTTAACCCATATAATGAAGTGACACTGCCAACACATATAAAAGGTTCCAAGTCATCAAACATTGCACACCTGGCAGTTCTACCGTTAGTGAACTTAACGCCGTTACCAAAAAGGACCAACTTGAACAGTTTTTGCGAAAGGTAGGACTAAAGTGAATTTTTGAAAAAAGGAAGGACCACTTTGAACAAACCCTCCCAAAAGAGGGACCAAAATAGGTATTAAACCATTATTTTATGTCCACTTTTCTTCAATTAATATTTAGTTTATTTTTGGTTTGTTATAACATTTTTATAATTAAATTAAAATGAAAATTAATTAAAAGTTGAAATTTTATATTGAATTATTTGAAAGATATCAATATATAATAAAAATATAATTTTGATTAGAAATACATAGATAATAAGTTTTAATTAAACAATTTAACATATAATATTAGTAATTTTCTCGGTTTATCAAATTGGAAACTTTAGTTAACTTGTTAAAAACTTAAAATATGTTTATATGGTTAAGTTTGCTTCTTGTATTATATATATATATATATATATATATATATATTAAAACATAAAAAAAGTCAAAATAATAGTCCATTAAGTCATTCTTTTATTGGATAAATTTCGATCCATTGTGAGTATGACGAATAAATTGCGATGGCAATAAAATATTATTTATTGAGGAGAAAATTTGACACCTCATTGGAATGATATTAAAAATTGCAGATGAATTTATGAAATTAAAATTTGAATATAACTTTAACAGTAAAATGAATTAAGAAATTTAATAGTTGATATTGATTATTTAACAAATGATAAAATAAATTCAAGGGGTTTCTTTTATAAATTTTTCACTTATAATCTATTCTCACTTTCATGTAATTGAAACCACTTTACTCCTATTTGAGGTAAAGTTTTACTAAAATAATTCACATTAAATTAATTAACATATGAACCCTTTTAATTACATAGAATAGATCAAGACAGAAAGGAACAAATCCATATCATCAATAAGAACCCATTACAAAATAAAAATGCACAAAAAATAATTTGTTTTAAAAGAAAATAAATGTGTAGAAAAACCTTCCTCAGTTCTGTCTGCTCTGTTCTTTGATTTCCTTTCTACATTGCTACCCTTTCAACCACATTTCTACTTTTCCACATGCTACTTCACAATCATAATCCAGATTTTGAGAGATGAGCCAAAATGGGAGGCGATGAACAAAAACAAGAAGAGACTGAAAAAAAAATATACCAAAGATTTTTAATTGTTTTACTATTCTTAGACATTAATTATTATCTTAGTAATATTCTTATTTATTAGCATCTCAATTCAAAATGTTGTAATTTACAATTATATCCTTACTCTTTTAATAGGATTTTTTTATCTATTAAAACAATGAATCTAGGTATAATTGTTATTCTCTTAAGAAATATGATAATAAACGGTGAATGCCATGTTAACATTCGATATTTTTTATTCATTTATTTATTTTAGCTAAATAATATCTTGAAAATCAACAACGATCGTTATAATATATTAATATAAAAAGTATTTGCGTGTTACGTCTATACGAATTTTGGTTTTAGATTTTTTTTTCATCTTCAACGTTATGATTTTCACTTGGTCTCTACTAAAAAAATCACTTATTTTCTGAAATTTTATTTAAATTATTTTTTATATGTTTTTTTGCTAAGTTATTTCTAAAATATTTATGGATTTTTTATTAAAATATTTAAAAACTTTATTTTTGTTCATGAAATTCTTTATCACATAAAACATGTTTGCTCTTATATGGATATTTCAAGTCAACAAAGTTAATCTAACAAGCAAGATGAACTGAAAATAAAAATTAGAAATATAAAGTAAGGATTAAAAGAAAACTTTGAATATACTTTGAGACATAAACAAATTTAAATCTAAAATCTTTGAATTATTCCTTGTGTTTTTGTATTTTTTTTTACAATTTTAATTTGATTGATAAATTTGTTTACGTTAAAATAATTTTAAAATAAAAACACTAAAGTGATGAAAACCTAACTAGGGAAGTCATTCAAAGAAGTAGCAACTCAAGTTAAGGCCAGGAAAGAGAAGTTGAAAAAAGACTTTAAAGGCTTTCTTGATTTTCTTTCTATAAGTCTTAGAAGGATTATCTTTTAATATGTTCATATGTTGTTTTGTAGGGTCTAAATAAAGCTTGGAGACCATGGTTGAGCCATCCAAGAAGCTAAATAAGTCAAGGAAAGCAAAGGAGCTAAAAAAGGGAGAAAATGAAGTTGCTTATGGATTGGACAGTTTAGCTTCCGGAATGGAAACACAAAGCTGTTTGGCTTCTAGATTGAAGCTCGCATCAAACCCAAACCCTACGTGGCCCAGTGTCAGCAAGTGGGTTTCTTCCATGTGACTTGGCTGACTTGGAATGCAGCATGGATCTTGCTTGTTCGAATAGAGAGCGCTTTCTACACTAAATAATTTGAATTTAGAAGGGAATTTGGGTCAGAAACATGACTCATCTTCACCTATAAATAAGAGAGTCATGCCTATGTAAAACTTCACTTTTGAGCTTAGTGATATGTTGCTGAAATTGTTTTCCAGCCCTATTGCTCTTAAGTCACTCTTGATTTTCAACTTCTTCACCCTTCCTCTAGCTTCCTTCCTCCGTAGGAAGGCCCTCTGAGCTGTGAGGCATCACCCACACAATTCTCTTCACCTTAAACACTTCAAACACCTTATTATCTTCACTATTCCACTGCACCTACCTCCATTGTTGTACTACTCTGGATTGGAGCTTTTGCTTGCGTGAATCCAGCCGGGAGTAGTTTCCATCAAGTGGTATCAGAGCTTAGGTCGTCGACGCACAAGGAGCTAAGCTATTTCCTCCATTTTCTATTTCATTTCTGCATTCTGTTATGCTTTCTATTTCAAATTTCCAGCTTCTGTTTTGAATTTCTTTTTAGTCTATTTTGCTATTTCCAATCACTATTGTTTTGTTTCCATTGTGTAATCATGTTTATCTTTCATTTTAAACGGTGAATCTTCTTTGCTTGAGTCATTTTCAGCCTTATTTTTTAATTTCAAGTTTGTCATAGGTCACGTGCACATTCTGATGCAGTTTTAATTCTTTTTATTCCAATATTAATCTGTTCTGCTGTGTTTTTCGGTTTGCTTGAGTTTGGAGTGCTGGAAAAGCTTTCAATCAACCAAATAAGGCAATAAGAACATGTTATAGCCTTGGTGATATAAGCAAAAGCACTAGAAACTGATTCTGGTTTCAAATTTGCTCAAGAAATTCAATTTTGGTTTAAATCCTTAAATCTGTTTCAGTTGGTTTTCGTTTGATTCTGAAGCTTGGTACAACATTGTTTAGTGTTGTTGATGTGTCTTAAGGTGTGACAAACCACAATAAGCAATGAAATGCAATATGCATAGCTTGGTTGCTCAAAATCCTTAGCAATTCATTGTTTCAGATTTGAATTCTGGCTTTTCACTGTGCTCAATTTATTTGAATTGTGTAATCTGAGTTTGGTCATGCTAAGCATCTCAATTTTAGCTTAGTTCAGTAGACTTACATCTTCTTGAGTCATTTTAATTGTTGTCCAGCCTTTTGATTCTTTGAAAACTAATTTTTGGTGGTATAATGGTGTATTTTCCTGCATAAATTGGTTATAACAAGGGTGATTTTCAAATCTTGTTGTTTCTATGCTTTTGGAAAGCTTGAACAAGTTTAAATTGATGTTTGAAAGTTTCTAGTACTGTTCATTTGGTCAAATTTTAGCCTATATGCATATTTGGTCTTTAAACCATCACTTTTTGTGTTAAAAGGGAAGTGAACCAGTGATTTTGAGTTGTAAACAGTTTTTGAGTTGTTTAAGAGTTTGAACATGCTTAAAATCATTTAGCAAAGTTGTTTGGTCATTCACATGAGCTGTTGAATCACTTCCACTCATTTTTGGGTTTAAAACCACCATTTCAGTCCACTTTTTCTCGTGCAGAAAACATTTTCCAACCACTGTTTTGGTATTTTTTTTTTGTTCAAAGTCATTTCTGTATTGTGGAAAAAGCTGGTTCAATGTTTAAAAATGATATTAAATGATCAAAAGAAGTAAAATCCAATGATAAAGAGCATATAGAACCTTGCAATCCAGATTAGAAGCCCAAAAACTCAAAAACTCAAAATCCCAAAATCTGAAATTCGTTGGGGCATTTAATCAAACACTTTGGTAAAATATCAAACAGTTTGGTCTGAATGAGTTTGTGATCTACGATTTCATTTTTTATTGCTTTCTTAATCTGTTCTAATTCCATTATTAGGTTCCTATTGAGTGCTTGTTGTTATTCCATCCTTGTTTCCATTTGATTTCCTCATTATTAGCTTCCAAGTTGTCAAAAAAATCCAGAAAACTAGTTTGAAATTCTGGTGCAGTTTGCTAATTCTGTTTGGTGTGTTTTGAGTTGAATCTTGAAGTGTTGTGTTAGCTATTGTGAGGCATCCAGAAGCAGAAACCTTCACCTACTGAGGTAGCATCTTAGGAAGTGGAAAGGGGGCTGAAGTGGAAAAAGAAAAGTTGCTTTTGAGCAGCTGTTCCAGCAGCTAAAATACACCAGAAAAGCTTACTTTGCAACCTGATTTGGAGTGGCAAACAACAACAGCCAAAGATTGAAGTTTCATTAGTTTTAGACATTATTTTAAGCTTGTTTAAGTCACATATCACGGAATCTTTGCTATTTAAAGTTGATTTTTGGTTTTTGGTTAAGTGACTTGGGAAAATGCGCTTGAAGCAATTCCAAGATCACATTTGAACCTCTTAATAGTGTAATTTCGTTTCCTTAGTGTGAAAGTGTGTCAAGGAGCTCGAAGTGTCACTTTCACTTTCACTTAGGACCGTCTAGCATTTACATTTTGCATCTTTATTGCTTTCTTTAAATTGCTTGTTTGATCTTTTTGTTTTAAGTCTCTGTGGTATATAGGATAACATAACATCTAGCTAAACCTTCTTTTGGTTTTTAGGAGCATTTCATTAACATTTGAAAATATTTTGAAAGATTTCTACCTAGAAACTAAGGTAAAAGATAAATCTAAGGAAACTCTGACTTGGAGGAACTTGGTTTTTAAGCTTGTCCAATTGTGACTCACCTCTTCTTCCTAGGAGCTACTTGGAAACATTTTTTGCCTCTAGAATCTCTTTAGAAATCTTTCACCAAAAACATAGAAAGTTTGTGAAAATCTTTTCACTCATTACTTGTCAAATTTTTGAAAACCTTATGAAAACCTTTTCTCCATACTTGACAAAGATGAGTCAATCTAGTGTCCAAGGGAGTATGAAACCCAACAATGAGAGCTCACAACTAAGAGAGGAATTTGAGCAAAAAGTTCCAACAAAGGGATAAAGAGATTAGTGAGCTCAAAGAAATGATTGGTCAACTTTTGGTCAATCAAAACAAAGGTAAAAAGAAAGAAGGGACTTCACATAGAAGAATAGAATATCATGGAGATACATCCTCTCCACCTAGTGAGCATGAACAATATAGTCGTCATCACAATGATTACCACTATAAAATTCCTCCTAGGAGAAATCATAGAGAGAGAGAACATTACCCAAGGGAAACTAGAATAGATCTTCCTCCCTTCCATGGTAAAGATGATATTGAAGAATATTTTGGAATGGGAGATGAAAGTTGAGCAGTTGTTTGAGTGTCACCAAATAGATGATGAGAGGAGAGTAACAATGGCCTCTTTGAGCTTTCAAGGCTATGCCTTATATTGGTGGACTGCCTTGGTAAAAGACCTGAGATTGAGACACCTACCTTTCATTAGGTATTGGAATGAGTTGAGGTATGCCTTAAGAAGAAGGCATGTACCAGCATATTATGATAGGGAGTTAATGGACAAACTCCATAAACTCCAACAGAAAAACATGAGTTTTGAGGAATATAGGCAAAAAATGGAATTACTCATGTTGAGAGCTGGTATAAGAGAAAAGCCAATCATAACAATCATTAGGTTCCAAAGTGAACTCAACTATGACATAAGAGATAAGGTAGAACTTTTACCTTATAATGATCTCAATGAGTTAGTTCAACTTTGTGTTAGAGTAGAGCAACAATTGAAGAGGAAAACTTCCTCTAAAAGAGACTACTCTGATTCTTCTTACCCTAGGAAAGATTCCAAGAGGGAGTGTGAACCCTCTAAATCAAAAGAAGAGGGACCTAGGGAAAAGGAAAAGGAAAAATATCCCTCTAAAGAATCTTCTAAAAATGATAGGGTAAAAGAGACCAAGTGTTTTAGATGTGGTTACAAAGGGAACTATGCTTCTGAGTGTCCTAATAAAATGTCTACTTATATCCTAGAACATCAAAATGAAGATGAAGATTCTTCTAATGATTCAAATACTTCCATATCTGAGGAAGAAGCCTTACCTTGTGAAGGAGAGTTGTTATTGGTAAGAAGACTTCTTGGAAGTCAACATATAGAACTATAACAATCACAAAGGGAGAATCTATTATGCACAAGATGCAAAGTTTTTGAAAATACTTGTTCATTGATTGTGGATAGTGGGTCTTCTTGTAATTGTTGTAGTTCTAGAATGATGGAAAAGTTAGCCTTAACTACTACTCCGCATCCCAAGCCTTACAAGCTTCAATGGATAAAAGAGGATGAAGAAATAGTAGTCAAAACACAAGTAAACATACTTATCTCCATTGGAAACTATGAATGTCGCAACCGGAATCGCGACGGGACGACGATCCAAATAAGAAACGGGTTTTAAAAAGAGATTTGGAGTCGCCACCATAGTTTATTATGGAAAACTATGGAAAAACCTCAAAACGATAAAGCACGGTCCACGAAAACCAAAGATTGGGTTCGGGAGTCGGTTACGCGTGGGGAAGGTGTTAGCACCCCACAACACCTGCCCTAAGGCAGTACCTTTAACTAAATGCACGAATATGATGTGGTTTTTCAAAATGTTTAATTACCCCTAAAATAAAATTCTAAATAAACAAAACATATTTTTTTAGTTTTTTGGACCCGACAAGGATTGACCTTGCTCCTACGTATTCTCATTCAAAATGAGAAATCAGGGTTACGTAGTTCTAGTTAAGAGATTGTTTGTTGTTTGGAAAAGCAGATGTTTTTAATTTTTGGAGATTTTATGTTTTTTAATATTTTTGAGAAAAAGAAGGTATTGAGTACTAGGCCAACGCGAACGGTCGCACGAGTACTCATACCTTTAAAATGATATTTAAATATTTTTAATCATCTTTTTTTAAAAAAGAGAAATAACGATATTAAGCACTAGGACGATGCGGACGATCACACGAGCACTCATATCGTTATTTACTTATTTAGGAAGACCTGAGAGTATTGAGTGCTAGGCTGATGCGGATGATCGCACGAGCACACATACCATTATTTACTTATTTAGGAAAACTTAAGAGTATTGAGTGCTAGGCTGATGCGGACGATCGCACGAGCACTCATATCCTCGTTTAATATTACGTAAATAAGAGAGAAAAAGTATTGAACACTAGGACGATGCGAACGATCACACGAGTGTTCAACCTTTAAACGTATTTTTGAAATTTTATTTAAGAAAAGAAGAAAAAAGGTTTTTAGCACAAGGACGACGCGAGCGGTCACACGTGTACTTAACCTTCAAAACGTATTTTTTATGTAAATTTATTTAAGGAAGAAGAAAAAGGTTTTTAGCACAAGGACGACGCGAGCGGTCACACGTGTGCTTAAACCTTTAAAACATATTTTTGTAAATTTATTTAAGGAGAAGAAAAGGTTTTTAGCACAAGGACGACGCGAGCGGTCACACGTGTGCTTAACCTTCAAAACGTATTTTTGAAATTTTATTTAAGGAAGAAGAAAAGGTTTTTTAGCACAAGGACGACGCGAGCGGTCACACGTGCGCTTAAACCTTTAAAACTTTTCTTGTAAATTCTTTTTATTTAAACTATCAATATTGTATTATTAAATATATATTTAGGATAAGTAAATGTCTAAAATAAATAGATAAAACAAAATAAAATTAGACAATAAAATGAACAAACAAAAGAAATGGAACTGCCGAACGGATGTTGGGAAGAGATTCAGAATAATGAGCGTTCGTTAGGTAGAGAACGAACGTTCGTTGGGGAGAGGACGAACGTCCGTTGTGGAATATAACAGACGGACGTTTAGAAATGTGAGCTGAATGACGAGCGTTCGTCAAGAGATATGACGAACGGACGTTGAGAGCGAAGGCTGAATGACGAACGCTCGTTGAAGAGATGACGAACGAACGTTGAAAAATTGAAGCTTAAGGACGAACGTTCGTTATTGAAATAACGAACGGACGTTCAAAAATGAAGCTTAATGACGAACGCTCGTTATTTGAAAAGACGAACGGACGTTCAAAAAAATGGGAGCCTAAGGACGAACGTTAGTTATTGACATGATGAACGGTCGTTCAAAAATGGAAGCTTAAGGACGAACGTTCGTTATTGACATGACGAACTGACGTTCAGATATGGAAGCTTAAGGACGAACGCTCGTTGTTTGAAACGACGAACGGACGTTCAAAAATGGAAGCTTAAGGACGAACGTTCGTTATTGACATGACGAACGGACGTTCAGATATGGAAGCTTAAGGACGAACGTTCGTTGTTTGAAACGACGAACGGACGTTCAAAAATGGAAGCTTAAGGACGAACGTTCGTTATTGACATGACGAACGGACGTTCAGATATGGAAGCTTAAGGACGAACGCTCGTTGTTTGAAACGACGAACGGACGTTCAAAATGGAAGCTTAAGGACGAACGTTCGTTATTGACATGACGAACGGACGTTCAGATATGGAAGCTTAAGGACGAACACTCGTTGTTTGAAACGACGAACGGACGTTCAAAAATGGAAGCTTAAGGACGAACGTTCGTTATTGACATGACGAACGGACGTTCAAAAATGGAAGCTTAAGGACGAACGTTCGTTATTGAAATGGCGAACGGACGTAAAGGCTTAAGGTTAACGAACGCTCATTCCTTTAGCTAACGAGCGCTCATTCGTTTGGATAATGAACGTTCGTTAGGGAGAAGGATGAGCGGACGGTCGAAAAGGCTTAAGTTTAACGAGCGCTCGTTCATTTTGATAACGAGCGTTCGTGTTGGGGAGATGGCGAACGGACGCTATATAACGAGCGTTCCAAAAGAGGCCCAAGGCTCCCGGACGTACGCTCATTTCTGGGCCAGGCCCAGTGGAATGATTTCTAACCTAGAATTTTCTAGGGGTTCAGAAGGTTCATCCTCATTCCCACTCCTTCACGCCAGTTCGCACCTTCTCCAGAGATTCAAGGTTTCTTGTTCAGCACCACAACTGATCACCACCTCTGCCTTAGCCGGCCACCGTCACCTCAAACAGAACGCGCCTTGGCCTCTCCGGCTACCCCTCGCACCACCAGAACCACCGTCAGCCAAGACACCACCGTCTCCACTTCTCTCTCTTCGAAAACCAGAGATTCTCAGGGATGGTTTTCCTCCGTCTTCATCTCCGATCCGCTCGTGCTATCATCATCCATCAACATCAACTTCACCATTGCTAAAACCTCCACGACGAACACGATCACTGTCACGATAATGTCCCTCCCCGTGCCTATACTCGTCCACCTCCTCGGCCACCTACACGGTCATCACCACCTACCAGGACAACCTTAGCGATGCCACTGCCACCACCACACAGCAGACTACTACTTCCAAACCGCCAACCACGAAATAATCAGCCACTCTCTTCCTCCCCATTCGAGGATTTTCTCGAATGCCGAATGCTCCCCTGCAACACCAATTTTCCTTCTCTACCTCCCCTAATTTTTTAATGTTTACTGATTGGTTTAATGTTGGTTGAACCTTGTCCATTTGGTTTTGGAAACGATGAGTGTGTAGTGTGCATATGAGAATGAGTGGGATAGATGATTCAGTGATAATGGTGTATGGGCTGGCGAGATAGGGTGAATGGAGCTTATGCAGTAAGCATATATGATGAATCTGAATGTACAAGTGAACAAAGACCTACCTGCTGCTATGGCTGCTGCTACTGCTAGCTGCGTATCCGGTGACCTCCTCTTGCCAGTGCCAGTGCCGATGATGATTCTGGGTGATGATCCCAGATGATGGTTTCTCGTGTGCACCCTCTTTTCTTTTTTTCTCTCTCTGATCCAACCAAATTCTGCTCCCCAAAATCTTGGCAAAATCCCCTTCTAACCACCTGGTCCCCCCTCCTCCAACACGCCTCTCGCATACCCCTCCACACGTTTTTTATTTCCTTTTTTCTTTTAATTTTTATTTTAATTTTTTTATTTTATTTTTAATTTTAGTTTTAATTTTATTTTTCAATTTTTTAATTATTTTGATTAATTAACTCTACTCAAACAAATTGAAGATAAGAAATAAAAATTGAATTAAAAGCAAGAATCTAAATACATAAAAAAAATAAAACAAAAAAAGGTAAAATAAAATAAAAAACCAATAAAAATCCATTTTTTACAACTCGGACAAAATTGAGTGTTGACAATGAAGAAACAATTTTATGTGATGTTGTGCCAATGGATGTTGGGCATGTTCTACTAGGTAGGCCATGACAATATGATCATAACTCCACTCATGATGGCTACAACAATAAGATAACTTTTCTCCACAAAGGAAATAAAATAACTTTGATTCCTCTTACACCTCAACAAGTGAAAGAGGATGAAATAAAAATAAAAATGAAAATTGAAAAATAAAGAAAAGAAGAAGAAAGGTTGGATAAGCAACCTTCTAAAGGAGAAAAGAGAAAGGAGAAGAATGTATGCATCTTTTAAATTCTTCCAACAAAGGTAAATACCTTGAATCTTCTTCTCAAAAAAATCACTTTGTTTCATCATATAATGAAGGGGAATGCTCAAAACAAAGTGACAAAAAAATAAAATAAAGGCCAAAGATGCTTATAAGAAAGTCTTTTTCAAAGATAAAAGGCCTTCATTCTATATTATTTTCCTTGCATACATCCTTTTAATAATATTCATCTTTGTTTATTGTAGATATACTTTTGATATAGGAGGGAAGAAATAGCTCCTAAGTTGTGCTTCTTTATACCTTCCGATTTGAGGACAAATCATTTTTCAAGAGGGAGGGTATGATGGAAACCTAACTAGGGAAGCCATTCAAAGAAGTAGCAACTCAAGCTAAGACCAAGAAAGGGAAGTTGAAAAAGAACTCTTAAAGGCTTTCTTGATTTTCTTTCTATAAGTCTTAGAAGGATTATCTTTTAATATGTTCATATGTTGTTTTGTAGGGTCTAAATAAAGCTTGGAGACCATGGTTGAGCCATCCAAGAAGCTAAATAAGCCAAGGAAAGTAAAGGAGCTAAAAAAGGGAGAAAATGAAGTTGCTTACGGATTGGATAGTTTAGCTTCCGAAATGGAAACACAAAGCTTTTTGGCTTCTGGATTGAAGCTCGTGCCCAACCCAAACCCTGTGTGGCCCATCATCTACGAGTGGTTTTCTTCCATGTGACTTGGCTGACTTGGAATGCGTCATGGATCTTGCTTGTTCGAATAGAGAGTGCCTTCTACACGAAATAATTTGAATTTAGGAGGGAATTTTGGTCAGAAACATGGCTCATCTTCACCTATAAATAAGAGAGCCATGCCTATGTAAAACTTCACTTTTGAGCTTAGTGATATGCTGCTGAAATTGTTTTCTAGGCCTATTGCTCTTAAGTCACTCTTGAATTTTGACTTCTTCACCCTTCCTCTAGCTTCCTTCCTCCATAGGAAGGCCCTCTGAGCTACGAAGCCTCACCCACACACTTCTCTTCACCTTAAACACTTCAAACACCTCATTATCTTCACTATTCCGCTGCACCTACCTTCATTGTTGTACTACTCTGGTTTGGAGCTTCTGCTTGCGTGAGTCCAGCTGGGAGTAGTTTCCATCATAAGGATTCTTAGAAACAAATTTCAAACTTCAACTACTAAAACAATTCTATATCTTCAAAGAAAGAGAAAACAAATTCATAAAATATTTTGTGAAGAGGAATTGTTTTGCATTTATCCAAATGTTTCTGACAAGATTCTTACAAAGATGTAAATGCATTAGAGATTTATTTATTTTTGTTAGGAAAATACGCCTATATAAATGATTTTTGCACTCCTTTAGATCAATAAGATACATTTCTTCAGTAATTTGCAAGGGTGTTAATGAAATCATTACGAAGAACTCTACGAAACCCACCAATCGAAACTTAAAACAAAGTAAGTTTCTCTTCTACCTCTTCTTCTAGAGTCAAATTGTAATTTTTTTTCCTTGGGTGTTTTGAGTTGCATGTAGTCTAATTCCATACCAATTCAGTTCTTCCATGTAGATCATTTCAGTGTAGTCCTTAGATCATTAATTTGATCTTTTGTGGGTGTAGTTAGGTTTTCTTATGAGTTGAAGTTGTGGAAAAGTGTGGAAGAATTTAAGGTCTCATTTATAGGTGAGGGAAGTTGATTTAACTATCTTATAATTTCTATAATTCTATTTCATAAGTGTTGATTGATTTTAGAATGCAAACTTATCTGAGAATTTGAAAATTCTCTCTTGTATAATTGTGATTGTGGATTGAGATGATTGGAACTGGTGAATTCAATTGTTTGAAATTGAGGGTTGTCGTAAATTGTGTATAAACATGATAATTAATTTGAGTTGATATTTATTTGTGGATTGTTGATAATTTGGTAATTGGGTTAAGCAATTGGTTCATAAGCAAGTCTTAAAGTGGTTAAATTTAATTAGAATAAATTACAAAAAAAAAAAAAGATTGAGTCATAGTGCAAACCAATCATCACATTTTTTTTGAACTAGTATGACACTAAGCGTCAAGTAGATACCCTTGGGTGCCACCTTTAATAGAGTCAAGTCAGAGAGCTCCAATGACCAGTGTGTTGGACGTCACTAGCACTGTTGGGCGCTATTCTAGAATTTAAATTTTAGAGAGCTCTAGGGCTTGGGAAGCTAAGCACAAAAGCTCACCGTTGGGCAGAAGCTTCAAACCGCTAGTCACAAGTTTGAACTTTCTCCTAGGGGGCTTTTGCCATGATTTCGTTGCGCGGTGTTGCTTGGCTTTAGAGAGTATAAGCTGAGCAATTTTTGGTTTTTGAAATCTTTGAATGGAATTGAAATGTTTGATGATGAGAATTGTGATTTATAGAAATGTGACATGTTTAAGAGTATCAAAGGGATTCAATGTTTTGGAGAAATGAAAGTTAATGGAATTGTATGTTTGTTTGAGGGATGTGGTTCTAAGGAAGAGGTACAAACATTTATAGTGTAGTGTTATGCATTAACTAGAGATAAGTGTTGGTGAGAGTTAAAGAAGGTTCTTATGGCAAGATTAGGGGTGAGACCACTAATCTGGAAATGCCATAAGTAACTTACCATGTCCAAAGGAAATTGATTTATGATTGGTTAGGCCAAGTAGAGTGAGGGCCTTTGCATTAATCCACTTATAACAAGACTTTTTTGTCTAAGTCAATGCATAGATCTAAACAAATTGAGTCTAAAGTTATCTATGTATGAATGTGACTTAAAGTACAAAATATGTGCTTGATTATATTATGATTGAACTCATTTAATTTTATAATTTCTCAAAATTTTCTTTTACTTACCCATGTGTTAATTGTCATGTCTCTTTGCTATAATTGCTTCTATAGCGTGAACAAATGGGGTTATAGGTGATGATTTGACTTGCCATTTGGTTAAAGGTCGTCTTTGAAACTCTTTTAAAGAAATATATGGAATGGTATAGTCATTAGTTCTGAAGTGTTTTTTAAAAAAAACTTTTAGTAGCTTGGTTAAATCTAGATGAGTGTAAAGTGTAGTTGTACCTTGGTTAAATCTAACAATTAAGTTTTTTTTGCACAATTTGTATTTTTTAGATTATAATAACCTCACTATCATTCTAAAGTTATGATAAGATTAGGGAAAAAATATATATGGATAAATAATTACTATATTTGTTTAATAAGACCATCTGAGAAATAGGAATGACATTAGATCAGACTGGTCCGTCCTGTTTTGAAAATGTGGATTGAAGAACGATAAATGTATTCTTATTGATTGCATGGTATATGGCTCATATAATGTGACTAAATTAATTTACTTTTTGTATAATTCATATTATACTTTTTCAACATGCAGTCAATCTTTTTTCCTTAGATTCAATTCTGAGATAATATAGAAAATGATTTTTCATTATATTACATTGAAATTTTTAAAATTATTAGTTTATCCCTTAATAATATAAATTTAGAAGTTATATTTTTCAATGAGGATAAATATAGAAGTTAAACATTATCATTTACATAATATTTTTTGAATATTCCTTTATCTATGTGTGATGTTTTCTGTTTTATATTTTTCAATTTAGACATATATTTATTTTTGTAATAGGATCGTATTGTGAGACAAAATCTGAAATGCTATTCCACCAACCTGTTATCTGGTAAGATAAATTTCATGAGTGCTTCTATAGATTCTTCAATTTCATGTAATTCATACCATCTTACGCTGCTTAAGTTTAGGGTAAAATTTTACTAAAGTAATTCACGTAAAATTAATTAACACATGAACTCTCTTAATCACATGAAAGAAATGAAGGTAGAAGGGAAGAAAAACACATAATTTATTAGTTTTACATAATCAAAGAACATGACTAAAAAATCAATAAGTAACTACCAAACATGTCATTCCAACGTTTTAAAGATTCATCAAATTATTTTATTATGACTAACAATTTCACAGATGAAAGGCTTAAGCTATGAACAAAGTATTTAGACAAAAAAATGAACATCACAATCACAAAGCCCAAAGGAGTTCAACAACCATTACAAAATAAAAATGGACTTTTATTGCTTATCAATTTAAGAAAAAATAAGGACTTTCTTTTACCTTCAAGTTTTACCGTGAAGATAAATTTAACTTTTGTAAATATACATATATAAAATAAAAAATAAATTAGATAAATAGTAATTATTTCATATCAAATATATTTATTGTGGTGTCTATGTTTACTAAACCACCATTCATCCCCAAGTCATTTTTGAACGCATTTTTTCTTGTCTATCGTCTTTTTCGGTTTTTTTTCTTCGTTTAAGAGTCTTACTTCATTTTGCTTTTATTTTATCTGCGTTTTTTTAGTTTGGTTTGAAATTTTATATTTATTTCATTTAAAAAGTTTATATTTATTTTTATTATATTTTATATTAATTGGATTTTGAAGTTTGATTTAGGAAATTCATCGGATATCGAAATCTATTTTGAAAACTTACTGAATTTTAAAATTCAGTGAAGATTCTTTTTATTTCAAAATTTAATGTTTATTTATTCTGGATTTCGAAGCCCAGTATTGATTTTTTTATTATTTTTTTTCTTTCTTATATTTTTAATTTTTACTTTTTTTTTTAAATTGTTTTACCAGTTTTGTTTAAATAATTTCTTCGAACTTTCTGAACACCCAATTTTGTATAAATAAATAAAATACATCACACAAATAAATAGATAAAAATAAAAGTAAAAATAAAAAATACTTTGTTTTACTGTTTATACCACCAAATTCCATTTTTTTAGCCTTAGTCCAATTATCCAAAATAATCTAACAGTTTTTTACTTTCTCGCCATCCTATTTTTCTTCTCACACCCCACTTTTCATATCACCTTCCATGCCATCTACTCTTCTTACTCCAATTTTATATTAATTTTTCTTATTAACTTTTATTTATTCCATTTAACTTTTTAAATTATATTTTATTCATCACATTCTCCACCAATCTTTTTTATAATTTCCTTCACCCACTTTTTCCATCTACTTTTTCATCCCACTTTTATATTAATTTCTCACACTAACTTTTTTTTTTTATTTCATTCACTTTTCTAAATCATATTTTATCCACCATATTCTCCACCAACATTTTTTTTATTTTTTCCTTCATCTTTGTTCTTACTCTACTATTTCCACTCACATTTTATATTATTTTCCTTCACCAACTTTCTCCACCTAATTTCTCCATTAACATTTTTTATTATTTCCTTCATCCACTTTCTTCATCTAATTTCTTCACTCACTTTTTATATTAATTCTTTCACTCATTTTCCACACTAACTTTTACTATTAACTTTTTTTATTATATTTTATTTCATCTCATTTTTCCATTCACTTTTTATATTATTTCTTTCACTCATTTTCCACACTAACTTTTACTATTAACTTTTTTATTATATTTTACTTCATCTAATTTTTCCACCCACTTATTATATTATTTTTATTCATCCACTTTCTCTATCCATAACTATATAAATACACATATACTCTTCACTCCATTTTTACACACATCATATCTTCACATACATCGTTTTTCTCCCACTCCATCATTCTTCAACAACATATCCCTTTTCCTTCACACCATTATTATCTTCTATTCTCACCTTACTTTCATCACTCTTACCATATTATCCTCATTCCTCTTTTCCTTCTTCATACTCCACAATCATCAAACACTTCAACACATCTCTTCCCCTCCATATCACCATCTTCATATCTTAAAGCTTCTATTTTTCACCTACATCTCACTTGGACTATTTTTGTTTTCTCCATCCAAGATTTTATTCCCCCACTTTTATTTTTCTTAATATTGAATTATCTTGTTAAATTTTGTTTTTTATACTTCTACATTTTCTTAATTGTTTTACTGTATTCTATTCTACATTTTCACTTATAGCCCATTTTATTATTTTTAATAAAAAATCACAATAATTTCGATTGTCATATAAAATATCAGATTTGCTTGATAATTGAATTTGTTTCATAATAATAATTTTGATTGTCATGTCAAATCTCGGACTTGCTTGATAATTACATAATTTATAATTATTTTGAGTGTCATGTAAAGTCTCGGATTTGCTTGATAATTGATTTTTTTTATAATAATTAAAAATGTTGATTATCATGTCAAGTCTCGGATTTACTTGATAATTAAATAAAAAAGTGAAAAGATAATTATCTTGCAAATAAGTGTAAAATATTTGTGTGATTGTCTTTTGTCATCTTAAGTTTTCATAATCAAGTCAAAGATCATAAAAAATACAAAACTCTTCAAAAATCACAAAAATAATTTTATCTTTCACTTGTTTCGTATCTAGCTTATTGTTTATGTCATGACACTTTTTTTACGTAATTCAAAAATACTAAAAAAAATCATAAAATCTCAATTATATTGTATTGTTTTTTTTTCGGAAAAATAATCATTTCGAAAATCACATCAACTTTGCGCATTTGATTAAAGGTACTGCCATTTGACAAACGTTGTAGGGTGCTAATACCTTCCCTAAACGTAACTGGCTCTCGAATTCGTAATCCAATTTTCATACCCTTAAAGAAAATAATGACTGTAATGTGACAACATTCAAGCAAGTATATAGTGCAAGATACATTACAGATGATCATTAAGAGCTTCAGGAACTGAATTACAGTGATAAATAATGATGTTTAAACGTGATAAATACATCTATTAAAGTATATGTGTTGATGAGTTTGAGGTGGTAGTGACCTCTTTTAATGACATCTTAATGCAATAAAAATTGTTGAATGCATGTAATATTATTTTCCTCATGGATTACTGTTGGGATGATACAATAGAATCGGCAAGTGTACCGAATCATTTCAAGTAATATAAAATGGTAAAACCAAGTATGGTTTTCCCAAAAGACTCGTAATACTAAAGAATTGTGCGATTAACAAATCATCTAGACTCAAGAACATAACATCAATTTACAAATAAGTGTAGAAAGATAAAATTATACATAATTACATGATTGAACTTTGGTATTTAAGGCATATAGATATGACATAGACTAGAAATTATATGAAATGACATTGTTAAGGTTATTTTTCACCTATTTCACTCTTGTGCTTACACAATTTCATCTTCTTTCCATCAATTATCTAAAGTCAACCCACAAATTTACTCAATCTCCAATTTCTTAGGTAAAAGTGCTTTTTCCTATTAAACCCTAATTTCTTGGACAATCTAACAAGGACTCCTGATTTAGTTCTAGATCATGCAAAATATGTTTCCATACCCATGAATAACAGATCACGCCATTAAATATTTCTATTACATGCAAGCTTTAAGATTGGAAACAAGAATACTAGCAATTGATAGCAAAGACACACACACACATACACACACAAATATATATATATATATATATATATATATATATATATATATATATATATATATATATTCAAATTAATCATCCATTACACAAGAATTCATAGGCTACAACAATCCCTAACAATATGAATCTAGTACTCCACTTTCATGGAGAACGATAAGCTTACAAACATGGTGGATGAAAGAAGAAGGATACCCAAGGAGGAGAAAAGAGATGTTCCCACAAGCTTCAAGTGGCCTCCATGAGCTCCTGTAGTGAAATTGTGCCTCCACACCTTTGTCCTTGAGTTTTGGGAGCATTTCCCCTTCCAAAACTACCTTCTGTTTGCGTTTGAGAGCTATTAAATGAGCTCTGCAATAAGTCAACTCGCTCGAGCGACTTTTGGGACTCGTTGGAGCGAGTTCTTGCTCAAGCAAAAAAGTCAATACGTGAACAGTAAAGTCAAGGTGTGAACAGTACCTGGTTAACAGATGAATAGTTCCGGTCAACGGATGAATAATGCACAGTGAAATTTTTATGGAGTTTTTTTTTTATCTTCTCCAATCTTTATTCATCTGCAAAATAAACACACAAAAAGAATTAAACTAATTTATGAACTATGAAACACAATTTTTACATCTTTTCGTGAGACAAATTACACAAACACATGAAAAAGAGATTAAATTAAGTGTGAATATAAGGTAAATATCACACTTATCAATTACACATACAAAATCAACAAAAATATTGGTTGCCATTTCTTGAGATAGTTTGGGTCATATCAACAAGATTGATATTCTTATTAAGTAAACCGAAAAATAATTTCACTTGAGCTCCAAAAAGGCTAAAAGAATTATGTTTTATTTCTGAGGACAATCCACATGTTATCATTAGCGATAGAGATCTAACTTTGATGAATGCCATTAATAGTGTATTCCTTGAATTTTATCATCTCCTATGTCATTTCTACATTCAGAAAAATGTACAAGCCAATTGCAAAATGTTAGTCAATTCTGTTGAGGCATAAAATGTGGTCATGGAAGCATGAGAAAACGTCATGGATTGTGAACATGAGTCAATGTTGATTGATTGTATTGATCGCCTTTATCATGCTTGTATTTCATGGCCTTTATTCATTAAATATTTCATTGAGTCTTGGATAATTTTGTATAAGAAATATTTTTTAAAGTGGACAAGTCAAGTACTGCATTTAGGAAATTCAACATCAAACAAGTATGCTTTAATCTTATTTTATTTAGTTGTTTTCATTAGATATTTTATCATTTTGTTCGTGGGATTTATGTTAGGGTTGAGTTTGTTCACTAGAGCCTAAAAAAGGTATTGTAAAGCAATATGGGAGATCTTTGTTCGTGTTGGGATACAATTCATGACGTCATCATTCTACAACATAATGAAATAAAGACATCCTTTGATAAAAGTCTAATTCTTATAAGTGATGCTTTTAAACCAATCATACATAAAAGATTAATTGGATGTGTATCAAAATATGCTTTGAGACTCATTACTAAGAGTTCGATTGAGTTTAGCATATAGGATTTAATAGTGAAAGTTATGGTTGCATTTTGAGACAAACATATGGTTTACCATGTTCTTGTGAATTAATATGATATGACCTTGGGGTGATTCCTCTATCTAAAATTCATATCATGTGGACTAGATTGAACTTTTCAAATATTTCATCAAATGAATCACATGCATTCAAAAGGAATTTGATTTGGTGCTCAATTGTTTCAAAGAAGTTGACATTAAAGGAAAAATGACAACAAATAGAAGTTACTTGAAATTGTTTGTCCTGCTATGAATCAATGGTACTTTCAATGCATAAATTTAAATTGATGGTTGAACAAAAGACAAAAGTTCATCAATCTCAAAGGTTTAGAAATTGTAAACTCTTATATTTTGAGCATGTAGACGCCTTGCACTCATGAGAGTTCTTCACCAAAAAAAGAAATGTAATCTAAGGCTAAATCATTTATAACAAAGGAGAATACCCATGTTAGATCAGTTCTATCCAATTTGTCACTCGTAGATTGTCGATGTTGTTGATGTCGTTGTTGATGGTCATTGTGGGTATATATGCATCTTTCCTTTGTTAGGGATAAGTGAGAAGTCATGGTCCCCTATACAACATGATTTGTTTAAAAACTTAGTTAGTGACACGATGAATACACAAGATTAGTTGGAAGCTATGATCGACTAGAACAACTAGGAAAGTCTTTTCTAGTTGAATCATAATCAGGGGTATGTGTTGCCCTACTTTACACTTTACTTACTATGTCTTACCTTTTTCTTTCATAATAACTTTTTTCATTAATTACAAGTTAATATGGACAAGTGAATGATTGTAGTAGACATTGGCTATGTGATTACTAATTGATATAATCGTCAAAATATTATAATCTTCCTATTATGTACTACACCACCTTCTGATATAAGACAACATCAACTAATATGTATAGGACATAAGTTCATGAATCCCATTTTGAGTAGATAAAGTGATTATTATCTTCTACCATTATAAAATAAGTTAAATATACTAGTTTTATCTTTATAGGTTCACCTACAATGCTTGATCATCTTTTTATGTCAGTAGGATGCAAATATTTATAGCGTTGATGAACGTTAATAGTAGTTATGTAGACTTGCATCAGGACTGATATTTGTGTCCTGTAAATAAATTATACAAATGAAAATACAAAGTTCCTTAATTATATAAAAATGAAGTTGTTTAATTACAAATATCACTTCCAAGTTCAAAAAAACCAAATACATTGTGGCCTCCTCTATTGTTGGGTGCATGTTCTTTAGACATTGCATCTATTTGTAATGCCTCATCGATCCAGTCCCAATTGTTGATTGGTACCAGACAGAGTGTAACGCAGCGGAATAATGCTTAAGTAGCAGAAAGCGTGTTCGGTCACCTTTTTAAAATAAATTGGTCTGTTTTTAGAAAATCAATTTTCTTTCAGAAAATTGATCGAACAGTTGATATGCGTAAAAGATAAAAAATATAGGAAACAGAAAATCACACGAGTAATTTTTATACTGGTTCGATTCAACAGAATCTACATCCAGTCGTTAATCACTATAAAAAGTCATTAACAGTTCCACTAAAAAGATGTTTCACAGATTACAACAAATAGTGAATAAAGTAGATAAATAAACCTTCCTTCGATGAACGAACCGGAAGAGAAACACTCTGCCAACTCGAAGAGAACCGCTCCGACTATCGACAAACGAAACACGAGCTTCTCCTATTCACGAGACCAAGCAGAGTACCTTGATAACTCGAAGAGAGATTGCTCCGACTATCGACACATGAAACGCGAGCCCCTCCTGTTCACGAGACTAAGCAAGAGAACTTGAACTATGGCTTCTGAGAACTTCCTCTAACAAACAGTATTCTGCAAGAGCTTCTGTTCAACTTCTACTTTTGATCTTCACACAAACCCAATATATAGCCAGTTGTTTTGAA
>NC_142171.1:5980059-6022033 GCF_029865625.1 Vigna umbellata
AACCATACAAAATCACACCCTACTAACCACCAACCAATTCGACGCCAGATTTCTACTAATTTAAAGCTAGAACAAGCTTTAAATGACCCTAGAACAAACCCAAAAACTCAATTCTTCCCATTCGACCCTTACTTCAAAATCTCACCTATCAAAACCTCCTCTTAAGGTTCAAAATCAACCTACAATTCAGCCTACTCTTTACTTCTCAATATAACATCAAATTTTTAACATTGCTCTTCAAAACCGATAGACGCACAAGATTAATCAAGTACAAATCAACATCATCCATGGCATCATACATCAAATAACCAAGCACTATCATTAAAGAACCAATGACACTAAAACAATCATTGTAGTTAAAACCAAATTAACATAACATCGTATCAACCACTACTCATACCTGTAAATTAAATTTATAAAAATCACTAGCTTCCCTCACCTGATTGGGAAAACTGTCACAGCTCTATACAACGTACTACCCCTACCTTAGCTCAAGAAACTCTAAAAACACCTACAAACCATATAATCATGATTAGAGCAAGTCCTTAGGACGTTTGATCGATAAGAAGCTAGAAATAGATATAAGATGACACATGCATTCAAACTATTTGATGTGCGTTAAACATAAAAATTAAAAGAAAAAGGAGTGGAAACTAACTTACTCAATAGGAAAAACTGATTAGTAGATAATAGAGAACTCACTGTTGTGATCTCCTAGACACTTTATGATCATCAAATAAATGTCTCAAAAAGCTTATAGAGAAGGGAAAATAAATTCAAAGAATGAGTTAGAGAGACAACAGGTATTTCAGATAATGAGACGCGTTTATAAAATCTTATTTATTTTATTGAATTTTTAACATAAAAATGTCCGGTCTCATTATTTTAAGATACCTATAAATTCTAATACTCTATTTTCTAGGTTCTTACAAAAGTAAAGTAAAAAGACTAAAAATATGTCTTATACTAACAATTTTTTATTATATTATTGTATCCATAGACAGTAGTTATTATGTTTAAATATTCTTATTTATAATTACATTGATAATCTTTCAATAAGTTTCTTTTTGTCCAATAAAAAATCGATTTAACCATGATATTTTTGTAATTGTTACTATATGGAAATGTGAACCATTTATGACAAGAAAATTATTAAATCAAATTTAGAAATTCAAATAATTAGTCACTATATTAATTATGTAAATATTAATTAAAAAATTTTTGTGTGTAAAATAGTCTTTTTTATAAATAAAAAAATTATAATTAGTTAGTTAATTAGACTTTAAATTGGTTATTGTCATTAGTTTTAAAAGTTTTAGATATTTAATATTATTGATTTTAAATTAGTCTCAAATTTTAAATTAAAAACTAATTTAGTGACAAAAAAATGTAATAATATTAGAAACCAATTTACACTCTAATTATTATGAATAATAATAATTTTTTTAGTTTATAAAATAGTATTTAAATTAGTTAATAAATGACTAATTATTATTCATTTCTTAAATTAATTATTATTCATAAAATAGTATTTAAATTTTTTTCTTTACGCTGCTAAAATTTTGTTTTCTATGTCATATATTTTCAATTAAATGGTGATATGCTGAATTAGAAAAATCACTAAGCCATCACGAAATACAGAATAATAAGAAAAATAAAGGATGAGGAAAAAAAATAGGGTTAAATATGTTTTTGGTCTCTTAACTTTCAGCGAAAATTGCAATTAGTCCCTCTTCAAAACTTTAGCCTCCCGTTTGACACATTTTTGCTTCAATGTTCACTGATAAATGTTTTTGAAACATCAAATAAAGTTAACAAAATTTGGTTAAAAGGATTAAATTTACACATTTTTAAAGTTTGGGGACTAAATTAGTTCAAAGTTTTGAAGAGGGACTAATTCCAATTTTCGCTGAAAGTTAAGGGACCAAAAACATATTTAACCAAAATAAAAGAATATGGATGAATACACTGGAGAGAAAAAACATATTTTAATCTAAAATCTGTAGTTACTTTTTTTTTTTTTTTAGATTCCATTTACAAGAATTATTTCTGTATTGAAATACGAATATTGAAATTTACCATAAGAATGGTCAATATTGATCTTAATATCACAGGAAAGTAATTCCTATTATAAGGAATATGAAAATTATTTATTTAAAATAATAATAATAATCATAATAATAATAATAAGAAAAAAAAATCAAAATTTAAACACAAGTTTAAAATACTGTTACCTGCTTTAGTTTGTACCAGATCTTGAAAACTTTCACTATTGTCATGTCATATTAAGATTGAGCCAAACACTCCCCAAAAGCTTATATTATGTCATTAATATAATATAACCTTTTGGGAAAGATTCATTAATCACATGCAAGAGAGAGGAAGGTAGTAGAAAGGAAAAAAACACATAATGTATTAGTACAGAACATGACTGAAAAATCAATAATTATTGTATGACTAACAACTTCACAATCACAATAGGCTTCCTGAACAACCATTACAAAATAAAAATGGAGAAGAAATAAACATTTAAAGAAAATAAATGTTTAGAAATCTTCCTCAGTTATCGATATCCAGAGTACCTCTTTCCTCTCTTTTTTTTTGTCCTTTGAGCATGGTACCCTCACAATCATTCTAATCTTCAAATTCCATTTCCTCTGCCAAAAATTAAGCAAATTATATTAATTTCGCCAGAAATAGAAACAATAAAAAGATAACGTAAACAAACTAATTCAAAGCAAACTTATATTAAAAGGCAAAGGAATAAAAAACTCCAATAATTTAAATTACTACCAATTAAATTCTTTCAATTTATTTTATACTTTGTAAAAAAAATCATTTGTCATAAAAGAATTATCATCAAGGAAAATAAAAAAGTGTTTGTAGAAGCCAAATTAAAACTAGAAATCTTCAAATTCATATAGGAGATCTTTACTTGAATTACAACTTACCATTTATTATAAATAATGTATTTATAAAAATAATTATATCTATCATCCATGAAACTAATATTGCAAAGTTTAAACATACAAAAGAAAAACCAACTTATTATGAGAATGTCAACAATTTTGAGACAAGATTGAAAGAGATAAAAATAAAGAGACTGAAAATATGTCTTATGCTAACGATTTTTTATTATTTTATTCTATCCATAGACATTAGTTATTATCTTTAAGTAATATTCTTATTTTCAATTACATTGTTAATCTTTCATTAAATTTCTTTTTATCTAATAAAAATCGATTTAACCATAATATTTTTGTAATTGTTATTATTTGGAAATGTGAATCATTTATGACAAGAAACTCATTAATCAAATTTAGAAATCAAAATAATTAATTATGTGGATATCAATTAGAAGTTATTAGTATGTAAAATAGTCTTTTTTATAAATAAAAAATTATAATTAATTTGTTAATTAGACTTTAAATTGATCATTGTCATTAGCTATCAAAGTTTTACATATTTAATATTATTAATTTTAAATTAGTCTCTAATTTTAAATTAAAAACTAATTTAATGAAAAAAAACTTAATAATTATAATAATAATAAAACAAAAAAAAATAAAAATTTTAACACAAGGTTAAAATAATGTTACCTGTAGCTATGTTTTGTAGCAGATTTTGAAAACTTTCACTGTTGTCATGACATAAAGAGTGTCTCCTAAATTATTTAAGAACTTGAAATATGCATGACGCCAAGAATGTACTATTAAGATTGAGCCAAACACTCCCCAAAAGCTTATAGCAAATCCAATTGTCATACTTATATAATATTCACGATTGAAAATCAAATTGTCATCCTCTTGAAATTTAATAATTGGTCCTTGTCTTGCCACTCCATCAATGCACAATTCCTTTAATGGTGGTCCACAGAGATCAACATTATCTTCATATTTCGATGCATCGAAACTCTGTAATTGTGTTCCAGTTGGAATTTTTCCAGATAAATAATTATGTGACAAATCTAACCCAATGAGTCGGTCAATTTGAGCAAGACTCGAAGGAATAGAACCAACAAGTTGGTTTCGTGACAAATCAAGAAATTCAAGTGATGTTAACTCTCCAACCTTTGAAGGAATATTCCCTGTCAATTGGTTTCTTGATAGATTCAATGACACCAATCCAAATAAACCCTCTATTTCTTTTGGAATTTCTCCTGATAATTCATTGCTTGAGAGATCAATGCTATTTAAAAGTGACAATCCCCTGTTTGTAAACATTTGTTCTGAACCTTTCCACATCAATAATGTATTCAAATTGTATGAAAAGTTACTTTTTATAGCACTAGTGTTGATCAAATATTGATGACCTTGATAATAATCTCTCAAAGAAGCCATTCGAGTCATTAAGGAAAAATATTTTATGCATTTAGGAATTTGTCCAGATAGGTTGTTTAGCGAGAGATCTAAGAGTTGAATGCTTTTTAGATAACAAATTTCCAATGGTAAACTTCCATTCAAATAATTTCTTCTTAAGCTTAAAAATTGCAACTTTGATAATTCCTTCCCAATCCAATTTGGGATAGATCCTGATAATCTATTTTCTGCTATGTCTACCATCACCAACTGTGTGCAATTCTTCAAGACGGAAGGGATTTTACCTGTTAAATTATTGCTTCTCAATAACAAAACTTGAAGTTCAAGGAGTGATCCCATTGAAGAAGGAATCTCTCCTGAAAACTTGTTCTGACTCATATTTAAGTAAGCCAATGACTTCAAATGGGTCCAACAGTCTGGAATTTGTCCAAAAAACTTATTATTTGAAAGGTCTAATTGGTACAAAGATTCAGCTACACCATTAGAACATAAAAATGAAAAAGAATTTGTGAATTTATTGTTTGATAGATCAAGAGATATTGAGCCTCGTAAAAATGGCGGAACATGACCTTCAAATTGATTTGATGCAAGACTAAGAGATAAATAATGATTCTCTATTGGCAAATTTGGAATCGTACCTTGTAAATTATTAGATGAAATATCAATACTTGTCCAATTTGACAATCCAAATTTGGTCCAAAACCATTCTGGAACCGTACCTGATATTCCACTATTTGAAATGTCAAGGTATTGAAATTTGTTTTGTTTCTCGAGCCATTTGGGAAACAAAGGACCAAGCTTGCAAGACCTCAATTCAATATTATCCAATTGAAAAGTTGAACCCCAATTTTGACTAACTTCTAACGTGAGTGAGTTATCTGACAACCTCAATGTCCTTAACTTTGTCATATTATAAAAATGAGAGTCAGTTAACACACCTTTCAAAGAGTTTGACATCAAGGATAATACCTCAAGTTCTGTTGGAAATCGAAGATCTTCAGAAATTGTCCCATTTAGCTTGTTATTATCAAGGTACAATATTTTTAATGATGGGAACATTGTTGCGAGGTTGCGAGGCAAAGTACCCCTAATTTGATTGATACTGAGATCCAACGTTTCCAACTTTGCAAATATTGAGAAATCAGGTAATGTGCCATTGATTTTATTTTGACCGAGATTTAGTTCTCGCAATGAGTATCTAGAACATCCAGACAAATGATTAAATATCACTGTTAGATCTTCACTCAACTTGTTGAAAGTTAAATCCAATAACTCCAATGTACATATGCTTCCAAATGATTTTGGAACACCACCTTCTAAAGAGTTAGACCCAATTGACAACTGCTCCAAATGAGATGGCAACCTAGTGCCTTCAGGTATCCTTCCACTCAATTGATTGTCAAAAAGATCCAACATGTTTAAATTTGAAAATGCTGAAAGGTCAGGTACGGAGCCTCTGATTTGATTGTATGCCAAACTCAGTTTTTGTAGTGAGTATTTAGAACATGCAGACAAATGATTAAATATGTCCGTAAGATCTTCACTCAACTTATTATTAGACAAATCCAATAACTCCAAAGTACATGTGCTCCCAAATGATTTTGAAAGGTTTCCTAGTTGGGAAGGAATGTATCCTTCAAAAGAATTGTAGCTGAGATCAAGATACCGCAGCCGAGAGAGATTTCCGATCTGAGATGGCACACTTTCCCCAAAAGAATTCCAACTGAGATCAAGATACTCCAATCGAGAGAGATTTCCAAGTTGGGAAAGTATATTTCCATTTAAAGAATTGCTACTGAGATCAAGATACTGCAACCGAGAGAGATTTCCAAGTTCACGAGGGATTGAACCATTCAGATAATTATTATGAGCAAGATTCAAATATTTCAAATGAGAAAGAGAACTTATCTGAGTTGGAATTTGTCCGCTAAGATAAGATGAAGAGAGATCAAGATATCTCAAGTTGGTAAGAGAGCCAAGAAACTCTGGAATAGTGTGTCGAAAAGAATTGAAACTGAGGTTCAAATACTGTAAGTGTCGTAACTCCATTAACGACTTGTGGATCTCTCCGCTGATGTAACGCTGACAGAGTTCATAATAACCACCAAGAAAAGGAAATTCATTGTATTGTCCAGGAAGGTGGAGGCTTATAATATGAGCGGTGAGGTTACTGCAGCGAATCCCCTCCCATTGGCAACAGTCGGGAGTGGTCCAAGAAGAGAGCATGCCGTAGTCATCGACAATGGCAGCCTTGAATTGAAGGAGTGCATCCCTCTCTTTTGGAAGGCATCGGATATGGTGTTGTCCATAAGCAACCTGCAACACCACACTCATCACACTCACCACAAACATCTTCACTTTGAGAATATTCATGATGATGAAATAGAGAGAGTGAATAGTATAGAATTAGATTGATATGTGTTCTGAATTTATCACTCCCAATACCCACATTTATACTCACACCGACTCATTAATTACCAATACTGCTGTTCTAAGTCATTGTCGTGTTTGCCTGTTTTCCATTTTTTTATTCATCATATCAACTAATTTTTTGTGGTCCATAAATAACTTTATTATGCATTTCATTAATGCATGGAAGATTTCAATAATTTCAATAATATCAATTGACTTCGGAGAAGACTTGTGTATTTTCATTTTAAACGACAATATTATTTATAAAGTTAGTTATTCTTAGAGACAAAATATTGTATGAAAATAGATACAATTAGAAAATCGTATATTGTATGTGAATTTTTTATAAAATTCATAAAATAGATATTTTTCTTTAAGGATATTTAAAAAAAAATTGTAAGTCCAGCTAAATATTAAGAAAATATTTTTATAGTGAAAGTTTATGTCACCATTTATATCTTGTTCCTATAAAATTGTCATCTCATATTAGCAAATGACTTTGTTATAGTAAATTAATTTGGGGTAATGGGACCAAATGTAAAAAATATTGCTAAATTTAAAAGGAAAATTCAATAAATCTAGTGATTATTGGAAAATTAGACATTGGTCTTTATTCAAATAAAATGACAAGGGAAGCCTCCACTTTTCCACCTTTGTCACTTTCCTCATTATCAATGGTGGGAAATTTTTTGGGACAATAATTCTATTCCAATCAATTGACTTATCCAAAGACTTGTGAAAAGAAAGGTAACTAACACGAACTTGGAATTTTTAGATTAAACGACAATTTTATATAAAAAATAATCGATCAAATGTTTTCTTAAAAAATAGTGATAGAATTATAAGCCAATATTCGAAAGATAATAAAATTAGAAAACTACTCTGAAAATGCATTTTGCAAGGCAATTATTTTTTAACAAGTTGTAATATTTGCAATAGCTTCTTTTATGAATAGCAAATATGGTTAATGTGACATAGAAAGAGTTATTAACACAGTTCAACAGTATAACAAAATAACGTCATTTATTTCTATGTAGAACTAAAACATTATCTAAAGTAAATACCATTACAAAATTCTATATTTTGTGTTATTTTTTATAAAATAATTTGGAATTATTTTTTTAAGTTTTTAAGTTCTATGAAAAAAATATTTAAATAATAAAAATCCTCATCCGTATTAAGTTCCCTATTACAAAAATATATAATTTTAGTAAGGGTTATTTTTAAAGTTAGTGGGTTTTAATTCCTAGAAAATACAATTCTTAAGGTTACAAAAATCCCTAGAAAAAACTGAAATTGACAGGACTTTTTCAAAAACCTTCGTGATTTGTAGAAATTTTTCAAAAACCCCCGAGATTAACTGAATTTTTAAAAAACCGTCGGGATTAACAAGGTTTTTAACAAAACCGCAGGAACTATCCCATTTTCACCATTCTTGTTTATCTTTAACATCTTTATTCACGACATCATCTCTATTTCCAAAAAATATAACTGATATACCATTAGTTGAAAATAATATTTTATATTCATTTTCATAAAACAAGACTAAATAGTTTATAATAATATAAAAAGTAAAACAATTTTTAATAATAATTTGTGAACGCATAATAAATAAAAAATGAAAAAGGAAACATAATTTTACCTGTAAAAAAAGTGATTTTTTTACTATTTGATTCTCTTTCCATTTAAACAAGGATATTATGTTAAAAACAAATATAAACCATTTCTAAAAAACAAATATTCTTCTGGCCAAAGTCGTGGCTCCCTGAGAAAATATGAACCAAAAAGTATACCTCAAATACTCAATTGTTGAAATTTGATGACTAATACAATGAATTTTTGTGTTTCAAGTGAACTAAAAGTATACTTAAAAAATATACAAAAATGTGGTACTAATCTAACCAAAGACAATACAAAACTGCATTAAACAACCCTGTAAATATTAGGCCTCATGAACCTTAATTTTTAGCCGTGTACATGCAGAGGTTTCCAAATCCCATGTGCTCTTTGCGTTCAATCTTTTCGATCATAAGTGCAACTCCTACTCCACTTGTCATGCCACTAAATAAAACCATTTTACATTTGCCTTACAGAACCTGCAAAACAAAACAAAACAAAATCATCTTACACCTACCTAGTAAAACTGCACTCACACACAGTGTGAAGGTTAGGATGAAAATGATCACAAATGCTCTCCAAATACTATTCAACAACTGAAGCTGCAGTCGCTACACCTACCAAGCATAGTGCTGCAACACCATATCCAAACTTTAACATTAAAATCACAAGTTATTGCTTCATTAAGCTCCTCTTGGTCCATTAAAATTATCTAGTACTAAGCACATGCTCTTTGAATAGGCAAATTACTAGTCATCCAGCACACTGTTCATTCTTTCATGCATACATACCATAAGGAACAGGGAAACGTTTGAGAAGGTAATATTCCACCACAGCCATAGATACTGAAAATGCCATTGCCAAAATGGATGTAGCACTTGCCACCTTTGTGAAAAATTCTCCAATCAGAACGGTTTCCAAGAAAAATCTACACAGAAAAACTTGATGAGAGAAAGAAGAATGAAAGGTACCTGAGGAGGGATTCCAATTCCAAGGAAAAGGGGTGCCAAGATGAATCCTCCACCAAGTCCTAATAAACCGGCAAGTGTGCCAGCAAGTGTTCCACAACAACAGAATAGAATTAACTGCCACACTCTCCAACGTGGTTGTTGATCTCCCTTTGACGCTATGCTTCTCTTCCCTTTATATAGTCTCATGGCCTGGTATGAACTCATTCCTACAGCTATTGGGATCTAAATCACAACAACAAATAAACAGTAAATGTTCACTATGATAATGACTTTGATGGCACAACGACACACATTCAATAATTAGGCCATATCAAAGAAAGCTAAAAAATGTAAGATGATAATGGTTTTCAGATTGAATTCTCTTATAGTAGTTCGTACCTGGAGTAGATTCACTGCCCAATATGCTCCAAAGCAAGTACTCGTGTAAATCTGTTCCAAATCAGAGGCATTTACTATCATCATCTCATGTTGATCAATGAATCCAAATGCAAGAAATGAAAAACTTAATTTTTGAGTGAATAGCTCATATGGTACAAACTTTTCCAATCTCTAACGTAAGTATCATGATCCAGACAACGAAAAGATGTCCAAGGTCCTTCCAACGAATGTTGTCAACCATAGAAACCTGCAGGTCGGTTTAGATTCCATTAGAAAGAATAGGCGATGCACATATATGGAATCAATAACTTTCGGTATTTTGTACTACTTTTTTCTTTAGTTCCTTAGTATTGTCTGTGACAGGGCCTTCTGTTTGAATATAATGTGCATCATCTTCAGCAGTTGCAATATCTGATAAGATTCAAAAATAGAATGACATGTTTGATAAATAATTACATTTACAGAAATGTAGAATAGAAATAGTATTAAACCACTTACCATTTGTTGTAATTAGAGAAAATATCTTTAGAATCTTCCTAATTAGAAGATATAGATATATAATCTTTTATTTTATTTTGTTTTCCTAGTTTCCCTATTTTCCTTTTAGGAGAATTAGATTATTACAAATAGAGGATATGAGAATGTATTTTTCATGATTGAGAATAATAAATTAGTCTTATTTTCAACTTGGTGTCAGAGCTCCAAATCTTGGGGCTTCGTTCGGATGCAACAGTCGCACCGCTGCCGCCGCTGTCCGACCACCGCCGCTGCCATCGTCGCCGGTTGGGGTCGTTGATAGGGCAGAAAGGTGTGCCCAACACCGGCGATCACAACGTCGAAAGTCGCTCCGTCAGAGGAGCCGCCATGCGCCGCCACAGTCGCCGGCACGTGTAGCCCACGTGCCCCCCTCCGGCGAGACCCACTCACCGTCGTCGCCACAGGGTCGCCGAAGCCTCCTGATATAGGAGGTACCGATCGGTTGGATGGTCAGAATTACTTACAATGGAGCCAATTTATTCGACAGGTTCTCAAGAGTCGTTCAAAACTTGGTCAGACAGATGGAGGAGGACCAGAACCATATGACACTTATTTCTCAATTTGGGACAAGGAAGATTCATTAATTATGACTTGGATGTGGCAATCCATGATTCCTGAGATAAGGAGAAATTATATGTTCCATTCTTCTGCAAAAGAAATATGGGATGATTTACAGAGCACTTTTTCTTTAAAAAAGGATCTTGCTGCTTACTATGACATTGAGAACAAGACATTTAATACAAAACAGGGCTCCCTTTCCGTATCAGAATATCACGGAATCCTGAGTGGTCTTCGGATGGAATTCGATCAGAACCAAACAATAAAGATGTGTAAAACATATGCTGCCGCTCTTACTGAATTCATTGAAAGGGGAAGAATCTTTAAATTTCTCCAGGGCTTGAATCATGAGTATGACCCAATCCGAGTTCAGATTTTTGGAAGAGAAAAATTACCATCCCTGTCAGAAGTTTTTTTTATGGTAAGAGGAGAAGAAACTCGAAGAACTGTCATGCTAAATGGAGGGATCTCCAACACAGGCTCTGCCATGACAACTGGAAAGGGAGTCCACAAGGGAACAAATGCTGGGGGAAAGACATTTGAAAAAGGTACTCATGGGGACTATTGTTCATACTGTAAAAGATCTGGACATACCAAGGAAATATGCTTCAAACTCCATGGAAGAAAGAATGTTCTCGAACGCATGGGAAACAACAAAGGGTATACTCAAAGATGGGTAAATCATACTACCTCAGAACAAGAAGCCACCAATCAATCTAGTTCTTCACAATCTAATCCACAACCACCAGATCTTGATATCAAAGCTTATAAGGAGAAACTAGAGTGCTTGGAAGCAATGGTTGAATCAATGAGTAAGCCCTCTGGATCATGTACTCTGTCCATAAAGGTAAGATTTGTCTCAATAGTGTTGGACAAGTGTCTCAAGGTATTTGGATCCTTGATTCAGGTGCAACTGATCATATGACACCATTTAGTGGGTCTTTCGACTCATATGGTAAAAGCAATAAAGCACAACTTATTACAGTTGCGAATGGTCAGGGTATACCTATATGCGGCTCTGAGAATATAATTTTGGACTCATCTATTATATTGAAGGATGTTTTACATGTTCCTCAATTAGCTAATAGTCTTATCTCAGTGCAAAAACTCACAAAGGATTTAAATTGTTCAGTAACATTTTTTCCAACTTATTATGTTTTTTAGGACCTTGCCATGGGGAAGACGATTTTAACTGCTAAGGAGCAAAGTGGGTTGTATTTTTTAGAGTTTGATGACCAAAGCAACACACAAATTATGAGTCAACAAGCTACATCTGAGATGTGGACAAATTCCCAAATATGGCTACATCATCAAAGGCTTGGGCATCCTTCATTTAGTCTTATCAAGTCCTTGTTTCCCCATTTGTTTACCAAAGAGTCGGTTAAATCTTTTAATTGTGATATTTATCAATTGTCAAAACACCATCATGCATCTTATCCTATTAGTAATAAAAAGAGTATTGCTCCATTTGATTTAATTCATTCTGATGTTTGGGGTCCTGTCATAGATTCTATTTCTGGAGCCAAATGGTTTGTTACCTTTATTGACGATTGTACCCGTGTCACGTGGACATACCTTATGAAAAATAAATCTGAAGTTTTTCAAATTTTTGTTAATTTTTTCCACCTTGTCCAAAATCAATTTGGAAAAAATATCAAAAGAATTCGGTCTGATAATGGTACTGAATATGTGAATCATGAATTTCTCAATTTTTTGTCTCATAATGGTATTGTTCATGAACTAACCTGTGTTAACACCCCTCAACAAAATGGGGTTGCAGAAAGAAAGAATTGTCATCTTCTTGAAGTAACTAGAGCTATTCTTTTTCAAATGTTTGTTCCAAAATTACTGGGGAGAAGCTGTGTTAACTACCACATATCTCATCAACAGGTTACCCACTCGTATCTTAAATGGCATTAGTCCTATAGAGTCTATTGTCTTTTGTTCCTTCTTCTTCCATACGAGTCTACCTAGTCGAGTCTTTGGATGTGTTATTTTTGTTCACTCTCATCATCCTAATCGTGGTAAATTAGATCCCAGAGCTCTTAAATGTGTCTTTATTGGGTATCCTTCTAATAAAAAAGGGTACAAATGTTATCATCCTCAGAGTCGTCGCGTCTTTATCACCATGAATGTCACCTTTCATGAAACACAATCCTTTTATGTCAGTCCACCACTTCAGGGGGAGAAAGCACTTGAAGTGGATGAACTCTCCTTCTTATCATTACCATGTTTGTCTTTGCAAGAGGCCCAAGACCTGAGCAATGAAGCTACCATAGTCCACAGTGAGGAAGAAGACAAATTTTTTGGCAACAAATATGAAAGAAGAAAACAACCCACTTCAACTCTCGAGCAAGAAAAATTGTCTAATCCGGAGGTGAGGATCCCTAAAGATATCAATGAGGAGGAGGTAAGTATTACTGAGGATTTACCCATTGCATTGAGAAAGGGAAGAAGATCATGTGCTAAATATCATATTTCTCAGTATGTTTGCACTAACAATCTCTCTCATAAGCACAAAAGTTTTATTGCTGCCATTGATGCCACAGAAATTCCTACCTCAATCCAGGAGGCCATGAAAATTGAACATTGGAATCAAGCCATGAAAGAAGAGATGAATGCATTAGAAAGAAATTCAACTTGGGAGATTGTTGATAAGCCAAGAGACAAGAAGGCAGTAGGGTGTAGATGGATATTCACAGTGAAACATAAGGCAAATGGGACAATAGAAAGATATAAAGCTAGATTGGTGGCAAAAGGATATACCCAAACATATGGGATTGACTATGAGGAGACATTTGCCCCAGTGGCAAAGACGAATACAGTTCGAGTTATTCTTTCTTTGGCTGCCCATTTTGGATGGGACTTACACCAATTAGATGTGAAGAATGTCTTTCTTCATGGAAATCTAGATCAGGAAGTGTACATGGAGATTCCCCCAGGTTTTGAAGTGAAAAATGAAAGAAACAAGGTATGCCTCCTGAAGAAAGCATTGTATGGTCTTAAGCAATCCCCTAGAGCATGGTTTGGAAGATTTACAAAAGCAATGGTTTCCTTAGGATACAGACAAAGCCAAGGAGATCATACTCTATTCATAAACACTCTTCTACAGGTAAAATCACTTTATTACTTGTCTATGTGGATGATATGATAATTGCATGAGATGATGAAACAGAAAAGTTGGCATTAAAAGATAAATTGGCAGCTCAGTTTGAAATGAAAGACCTAGGAAAACTCAAATATTTTCTTGGAATAGAGGTTGCCTACTCCAAGAACGGAATTTTCACCTCCCAAAGGAAATATGTACTTGATCTCCTCAAAGAAACAGGAAAGTTGGGATGTAGAACCTCAATAGTTCCTATAGAACAAAATCACAGAATTGGAAGTGAAGTAAGTGCTCCTATAGAGAAGGCCCTATATCAGAGATTGGTAGGAAAATTGATTTATCTATCACACACAAGACCAGACATTGTTTATGTTGTGAGTGTTGTGAGCCAATTTATGCATGATCCAAGAGAGAGACACATGCAAGCAGTTGACAAAATTCTCCAATACTTGAAGTCAAGTCCAGGAAAGGGGTTATTATTCAAAAGGGAAGACACATTGACTATGAAGATATATACTGATGCGGACTATGCAGGTTCTATTACTGACAGAAAATCTACTTCTGGGTATTGTGTATTTCTTGGAGATAGTCTGGTAACATGGAGAAGCAAAAAGCAAGATAAAGTATCCCGTTCTAGTGCAAAAGCTGAATTTCGAGCCCTTGCTCAAGGAATGTGTGAAGGACTCTGGATGAAAATCATTTTGGATGATCTTAAAGTCAAAGTGGAGAACCCGGTGCAACTACATTGTGACAATAAGTCTGCTATGAGCATAGCCCATAATCCAGTACAACATGACAGAACCAAACACATTGAAATTGACAGGCATTTCATCAAAGATAATCTTGACAGAGGATTTGTGATTACAACTCATGTTCCTACAGAACTTCAAATAGCAGATACTTTACAAAAGGGCTTCCTCCGGGTAGATTTCAAGATCTTGTAGGCAAGTTGGGAATGATTGATATTCATTTACCAACTTGAGGGGAAGTGTTGTAATTAGAGAAAATATCTTTAGAATATTCCTAATTAGAAGATATAGATATATAATCTTTTATTTTATTTTGTTTTCTAGTTTCCCTATTTCCCTTTTTAGGAGAATTAGATTATTACAAATAGAAGATATGAGTATGTATTTTTCATGATTGAAAATAATAAATTAGTCTTATTTTCAACTCCATCAATATGTGAATCTTCCTAGGTTCCTGGAATTATAACAACGATGCACGCATAATCATCAGAATGAAAAACTTGAAAGAAATTTAAAACATAAACGAGTGTAAAGGTTAATGAAGAAATTAATTAACCTTTTTCATAATGGTTTCTTGCTTCCATGTATGAATACCCTTAAGGAAGGATTTAATAGAAAGGCCTGTTTCCTGGAATTATAACAACGATGCACACATAATCATCAGAATGAAAAACTTGAAAGAAATTTAAAACATAAACGAGTGTAAAGGTTAATGAAGAAATTAATTAACCTTTTTCATAATGGTTTCTTGCTTCCATGTATGAATACCCTTAAGGAAGGATTTAATAGAAAGGCCTGTTTAACATTGAGATCACATAAGAGGAAAGAAATTATTTGAGCAAATAAAGAGTGTCTAAATTTTGAAGCTTGATCAGTAATTCTTACCAACGAAAAGTATTATTAGCAAAACGGTTAGCATCCAATCAGGAAAAATGACATTGAAGTCAACTCCAATGCTGATTCAAAGCATCAACATTGGTTGGAAGAGAAGTGCTAAGTCATAATCAATCATTCCAAGAGGTCGAGGACATTCAATACCAGATGCAAAATCAGATTCAGGGCAAGGAGTACATTTTCTTATAAGTGACAAGCCAAATGAAATCACTGACGTTAAAATGGATACAAAACATGATTTCGTCGCCAAGTGGTAATATAAAGAGTAAGCTGATTGAATAAAGCTCCTACAAATTATTGATACTATATTAACAAAATCGAAGAAGATCCAAGTAAAACCCATAGTACAGATGAAGTCCAAAATAAAGGAAAAAATTACTACCTAGTAGACCTCTAATAACTCCAATAATAGCCATTGGAAATAACTCTACAAAGGAATAATCCTCTTGGCCACTAAAAACAAAATCAGTCAAGAAGGGGAAGGAAGAAAACAAATATCTGACTATTCAACTGACAGTGAAAAAGGTGATAGCTTATATCTATGATATATCCCATACTATAAATCCACTGGACCCAAAATGTCCACATTTTCCATTAGTAAACAAATTTTTAATTCATTACAAGATGTTTAAGATAAATCAAGTAATGGAGGTTACCCCAATAACAATGTCAATTCCTAGTTCAGCATAAGGAAGCTTAAGAGGATCCCTGCTTGAAACAACCTTGATGGGCTTACCATCAACAGTGATGGTTTCATTGTCTAGTATCTTCACATCTGCTTTAAATGTTCCCAGCATAGAATCATATTTCAACAGGTGTGAAGCCTGGATCATACGTGAAGCAGAATTAGTGAAACAAAAATATTTGTGCCAATAAAACCAGCTAAGCCAAGACAGTTAAATGACTTTTATTCTTGACACCACCACTGTCGTTGACAACAACAACATCAAGGGGTGAGTCTTTTCGGCCGTGCCAACAACGAACAAAGTTTCTGCCAATTCGTCCAAAATCATTGATTGCCACCTTCAACTTGGCCACTGTTTCACTGTTTCTCTTCTCATAGGAGTGGATCCATTGGTCTGCTATTAGTTTGCAAATTAGAAGTAGAAACAGACATAAAGAATAATTAAGAAGCCATGTATTATTCATACAATTGTTACATTGTTCTATACAAAAATACTTTTCATGTTTATATTGTGTATCGCATCATATTTTTTCATTACTAGAAAACCAGTAATACCATAAGACATGTACGACAAAGTCTCGTATTTCTCTCTAGGTGTTATACAGATAACATTTATCGTTCATTTCTCATGGTTTCTATATCATAGATGTAGTGAATGTAACATTTTGTAAAAAACAAAGAAAGTAAGAGCTTGTTATCTATAGACAGGCCACATTAGTTGACTCCTCCGCCTACAACAGCACATGAACAAATTATTAGGTATAAAAGCGATAAACAAATATAAGAACAGACATTACTGCCTTTACTGCACATATCTCTAAGAAAACGAAATCTTGGATCAAGAATTAAAATTTATACCAAAATGTAACCTCTTCCAAAGCAAAGAACACACCACCAACTGGAGCTCTAAATGCAGCAGCAACTCCAACAGCACATCCACAGGTCACCTTTAAAGATATCAATGAAATTATAAATGAGCATTTCTTCTTTCACATTTAGGATTGGAGCAGATTATATGAAATTTCAGTTACTTAAACCCTTCAAATGCCTCCGACGCCGTTTAAGTTCAATCAAGCCAAACCTGTGATTTCCTGCTCTGCGATCACCACCTCGATCGGAGCTTGTCGTTCCGTCCAAGCTCGAGCAACTTCCGGCGGAGTTCCGGTCGCTGCGGGAGCCGAGGGACATTGGGGTTAGGGGAGAGTCAGAGTGGAGAAGATGCAAAACGCAACGTGAAGGAGCGGCGAAGTGAAAATTACGGTTGGGGAACGAGTGACAGAGTGGAAAAGATAAAAAGGCAAAGGAAAGGCTATGTGAAGGAGAAGTTAAGGTGAAAGAAAGAGAGACAAAGTGAAGAAGAAAAGGCAAAGGAAAGGTGTGGTGAAGAATGAGAGGCAGAGGGGAGAAAATGCAAAAGGCAAAGGGAAGGTGTGAAGACGGAGTGAAGAGAAAGCTGAGAAATTAGCCGAAAAGTTTTTTAAAAACTTAAAAAAATAAAACATAGTTGCAGTTTTTATTAAAACTGCCCAAATTTAGGAGAGGTTTTTAAAATCGCAGACAAAAAACCCCTGTTATATTATATTTTCTTTTTGTAGTGTTTGTAAATTGTCTTAGTTACAAATTATAAAGTAATATTAACAAATTAAAAAAAGGAAACTTCCTTTTTTTTCTAAGACAACAAAATATAAATTAATTAATATTTAAGACAACAACAACAATTCCTTGTTACTTTTTCAAATATGAAAATTTGTAAACCTTCTGAATTTGTACTGTAACAATGATTTAAAAGTGATATTTCTAGACATTTTCTATTCTATTTTCATCATTGTTTTGCATGCAAAATTATTAATTAAACACGGGATGGTATACTTTTAATTTTAAATATTTTTACATTATATTTGAATATTTTAGTTTATAAATGTTCTATTTCCCGTTAAAATCACAGTATTTTTCTTTTTTGTGGTCATATAAAATTGAGGGTCATTATACACTAATACTTTTCATTGTTTGTCATATCATACATGTGATGGGTTTTACTTTACAATTTTCCAAGTCATCACCTTAAATGTCACTCCAACTCCTATATAATATTTAATTAGTTATATATGTTTATCTATTATAATTAAAACTGGTAAATAGAAAAATGCGGATAAAATTTATTGTGGATTAATGTTTTTCTTTTCAAAATTATATCTATTTAATTTACAAAAAGTAATAACTTAATTTACGTTATGCATAAAATAACTACAAATTACATGGCATCTACAATGAAATTGTTATCAAATGAAATGTTATCGGTTTTATAGTGTAAACAAAAATTTGGTATTTATAGAATAAATCAAATCGTGAGAAAAATTTTAGGGAAATAATTTTATTCCAATCTATGAACTTATGCGAAGACTTTTGAAAAGAAAGCATTAGTGCAGAATTGGCCTTTAACGTCACCCAATAGACGTCCGTCCACGAAAACACCGTAAATAATTGACCGGTGGGCCTTTAGACGTTCGTTGTGGGGGCCCCGGACGTCTATAATATTATAAACGTCGGGACCCCTTTAACGGACGTTTAAGTGGCTGAAAAAGTTAACTCTTCAACTACCCTGCCAGCCACTTAAACGTCCGTTGTGGAGGGGCTCCGACGTCTATAATATTATAAACGTCGAGGCCCCTCCAATGGACGTTTAAGTGGCTAACAGGGTAATTGAAAAGTTAACTTTTTCAGCCACTGAAACGTCCGTTGGAGGGGCCTCGACGTTTATAATATTATAGACGTCCCGGCCCCTCCACAACGGACGTTTAAGTGGCTGACAGGGTAGTTGAAGAGATAACTTTTTCAGCCACTGAAACGTCCGTTGGAGAGGCCCCCGACGTCTATAATATTATAAACGTCGGGGCCACGATAACGGACGTCTAAAACCTCCCGCTAATATGAATATTTAAATCCAAAAGACGTCATATTAGTTATGACCCCGACGTCTATAATATTATAAACGTTGGGGCCCCCAGTACCCGACGTCTAGTGCCATTTATACTAAAATGGCGAACCCGCAAGGAGTTACGCTCACTGTTCATCGTCTTCTCCGCGATTTCTCTCTGCGGCATTTCATTTCCAGGTGCGTTTTCTCTCTTTTGGATCGTTTAAATTTACTTTTAATCCGATTAAATTGCTCTGTGATGAAATATCTTTTATTTGAACCGATTAAAAATTGTTTTGGTGCAGTTTCTTGCGTGTTCTTGGGCGGTGTTTTTGACTCTTTTTGGCCTAAGTTTTAGGTCGTGCACTCTTCGATTTCCCTCCATTTCATTTGGAATCTGCTAAAAAGGTTAGCTTCTTCGTTAATAATTTTTTTTATGCATGTTTTTGACTTTAAGGTCTGCATGTGTTATTGGCTTTTGAATATGCATGTATTAGTTGTGTTATTATAATTGACATGTTAGATTATAAGCATCAAATCATTGAGTGAAACTTAGTTCCCGTTTGAAATTTAACACAAACGATTAATCTTTTAATCGTTTGTATTAAATTTTGAATTGTCCGATTGGATAGTTTGAGAAAATTAATTTTCATAATTTGCAATAACATGTAAGTTGGAGGTTATGGATAAGATTGATAAAATTTTGGTTCAGTATTTGTGTTGTTCTCCGGATGCATATTTGATTATGGTCATTGTTGACTACTCTCATTTCGTGTATTTCGGAGACCAATGCGAAATGCTGCCGAAATCTTATCAAATTTATGATGTACACTTCTTTGCACGTGTCTTAGTAAATTATTCTACGTAAATGATCCAGCGAATAAAACATGGTCAGTGTTTTTAGAAGGAAAAAACATGCATGCACATGATGATGAAGATTCTCTTAATATACTTGAGACAACATCTGTTGCATTTAGACCCATTGAAGACCCAGTTGATGACGTTGCCGATGTCATCCAGGCAATTCGTAGTGATCCCAATGAAGGGATTTGGGAGAAAACAATATCTTAATAGGTTGTGATATTTTTTGTATTGACTTTATATTTATGTTTAGCATAATTGAATTATTACTAACCTTGTATAATTTTTCAGGTATGTCGGCCTCAGACTCAGGATCGGGACAGACTAGACGTGGTTGATGCGTCACACGATTGGCAGATGTGACATCCGGACGCGTTGATGGGCAGAGGAGACATGTTGACATTTACCCTAGATCAGGTCAGGCATAAGGGCCAAATGCTGATAGGTTTAGGAGTTATCTGGGTAAGTTAGCAAAAAGTCATGTCTCTATCCTTAATGCAACTTGGGATGACGTCCCAGAGGTCGACAAGAACCTCTTATGGCAAGATATTCATGTATGTTTACTTAAAAGAATTTTGATATACTTATTTCTTTCATCTTTTCTTATCAATAACATGTTTTTTGTTTTAAACGGCAACATTATGATATTCCAAACACAATACAAATTAGAAAGAAAGTGTTATCACATATAGCGATAAGATGGAGGGATTTCAAGACAAGGCTGACACAACTATATGTCTTTGGAGACAAACAACATGAAAATCCATGTCAGCAGTATACCTTCATAGAGGAGGAGTGGATACAGTTTCGTGCATCTAGAGAGTCTGAGGAATGGAAGGTATGTTTCTTAACATCTGAAAAGTCTTTCATTGAGTTCTTATGATTTTACACTTATTTATATACATGGTTTCACATGGTAAAAGGTTAGCCGCCCAAGAAAGACGAAGGCTAAACGATGCACCACACTTGTTATCACGAGGTGGTTATGCAAAACTGGAAAAAAAAATTAGAAAGCCTAGAGCGGATGCCTTGGGACTTGAGTCGTCGGACCTAGCACTTGCACCTGCACCTGCTAGGTACGAGCTGTGGAAGGCTGCTCGGACTAAATGTGATGGGAACATGACATCTTCCTCAACTGCCTTGATCTCACAAAGAATTGTAAGTTCAAATTCTAAACATTTTTTGATTGTGTATCTATCACAGCATGTCTTCTAAGTAACTTGGTTTTTTTATGTGCATGATGAGTTGGTTGAGCAGCAGACTCAAGGAACATTTGCTGGCCAAGGTAGGGACGACATTCTAACAACGACCATTGGAAAACCTGAGCACCTAGGACGTGTACGTGGAGTTCCTGGGACGATTGGTCTTCGTGACTACTTTGGTCCTACATAGAAAACCACTCAATCAATGAGTCAGGAGGCACTGAGGCAGATGAATCTTCAGTGGGAGGAAAGACTTAACCAAAGCATGAGATCAATGGAGAAACGATTCATGGAGCAGTTACAAGAACAAAAAGAAATACAAAGAGCGCTTGAAGAGAAGCTGCATTCCATGACGCAGGGCAACATGGGGCCCGCTGAAACTCCCACACCACCTCGTGTCAGCACTAGAGGATCATGCTCTACTATAGAACCTACTCAGTATAGCGGTCAATATGAGTTGTTGATTGATGGGGATCCCCACGCATTGTGGCTGTCGGATGAGTGCTTGAGGGAGGGCAGACTATTCATTGTGTTCCCATATTACCCCACCATGTACGTGTGATGATTGACGAGATTCGGGATCCCCAGGCTCAGGTGCCTCTACCCACTCCAGAAATTAATTTTGTGGGGGAGGCCATAGGATCATTTATAGCCTGGCCTAGAGCATTGATCATGTCACACATCGCTACTCCATAGGTATAATGTCTTTGTTATTAGTATTTCTATGTTAAGTTTAAAAATATTTGTTGATAACTCTTTGATGAAATTCTTATCTTTAGTTCACACGTCCTCAAAAGTAGTCGATTCATGATAAAAAAGTCATACATGAAGATGATGACATGGCTGAAGCGAAGGATGATCCTCTATCAAAGCTAATGACAAGATTACCCAGGTTGAAGAGAGCACCATTAGAACTATACTGGGATTTGAGAGTATATGGTCTGCCCTCCCATGTGCCAGTATATATCACATTGCCTGATGCATTCGAGGTGATTGGGGGAGACAGGATGTTGAATATTTCCATCATTCAACTGTGGTGCATGTAAGATAGTTAATTTTGTCTTCCATATTCCTTTTATTTAGATTCCTATAGTTTCTAACAACTTAACTTTGTTGTTTTAGGTACATGGACATAATCGTTGTAGACCAAGGTCGGTCTTCCATGTACAGATTTGTTGAACCTCAGACCATTCAACCTTATGGTAACACACTTGAAAACAAACAACATTATTTGCAAACATGGATGAATGAGTCAAAAAGAGACGTATACCTTGTGCGATACATTGATGGGTAGGTGTTGTTATATGTAAAAGTTCATTATTAAAGTTTCCTTAATTAGTTAAAAAACTATTTGTCCTTTGTGATAGATCGCATTGGCAACTGATGGTCATCATTCCCAACACAATGTAAAATTATATGGTTTTGTTCGTTGCACAAGAAGATGAAAAATGACTTGAGAACCATGCTTCAAGGGTAAGTGTTTCTCCAAAAATGACTTTGAATTTGATGTTCACCTTAAACTTTTATGATAAATATAGTTATGATAATTTTACTTTGTGTTTTCAATCTGTACAGAGTTATTGGTAAATCTCGAGGTCAACTAGTTCAAATTTTGTATCCAAAGGTTGTAAGTCATTTATAGTTCTAATTCATTTTCTATGTTATTGAATGATCTAAATCCTTGACTATTTTAGTGTAACCAGCAGCAAGATTCATGGGAATGTGGCTTCTATGTCATGTGTTGGATTAAGACCATCATTCGAGCTGTCATTACAGATGACTGGAATAAGGTAAGGATGCATACCTTGAATACATTACAAATCAAATTCATCTTTAAACATATATGAAACCATAATGAATCTTTCTTCAATTTTGCAGCGCTTCAAGAGTACATATCCTATACAAAGATGGAGTTAGGAACAATTTTATTTGTTGTTGAACATTGGTTAGTTTTAGTTTAAGTTTATATCTTGATAGTTTTGGTATTGGATTATTTTGTACATTAAGTAGAACTTTCTTTATATGAAACGCATATATACTATACTATATTGTTTTGTGACAATTTTTTCTTTTCAGGTGTGGTTTTCATGAAAAAATAAATTAATTTTAAAAAAAAACACCCAGTAGACATCGGTTAGTGCACTGACGGACGTCTATAGATGTCTGGTAGTGCACAAACCGACGTCCAACCCCCTAATCCCTAAACAACACGTTTCAGGCATATGGACGTTGGAGGTATCTTCTTCCGATGTCTATATAGACATCGGGGTATACCTCGAACGTCTATATGGACGTCGGGGGTATGCCTCGGACGTCTATATAGACGTCGGGCCTGACCACAACGGACGTCTATATAGACGTCCGACGCATACCCCCGATGTCTAACTAATGTCACCCACAAAGACGTTGGGTACAGATCGGACGTCAAAAAGCCAAAAGAACAGACGTCTAAAACCCTTTATGCACTAGTGAAGATAACTTACACTAGGAACTTTTAGATTAAAAGACAATTTTATATAAAAAAATAATTCATGAAATATTTCCTTATAAAAGAGGAAAAATTATAAATCAATATTTGAAAGATAATAAAATTAAAAGGTCAAATAAAGTCAAGATAAATGGAAAGATCCGAAATGAAATTCAAAACAAATCTATCCAAATTCTTAGGTAAAATGAATCCAGTCTGACCCATGTTTACTCAACCTAAATCTGAACATGAATCGATTTGAATCAAGATTAGGTCAGCATGAAATAAAATGTGTAGGAACAATCGGTACCGTTATAGAGTCGCGCAGCGGAATAAAATATAGATAGCGGAAAGCGTGTAACGATCAAAACACAAGTTAAAATTTTTATCGAACAGTTGATGTACTAAGAGTTTAGGGATCAAGAAAATCAACACAGAATTTTTATCCTGGTTCGAATCAAAAGATTCTACGTCCAGTCCTTAATCACTATGAATAGTGATTAACCTTTTTTCACTAAAAATATAGTTGTACAGATTACAAGATAATGAAATGAGAAAAGAATAGAAAACACCTTCCTTCGACAAACGAACGGAAGAACCTGCTCAGCCAACTTGAAGAGAACCGCTCCGACCTTTGACACACAAAACGCGAGCTTCTCCTATTCACAAGACCAGGCAAGAGCACTCTATCACTTTGAGAACTTCCTCAGACAAACTGTATTTTCAAAATGGCATGAATCCTTTTCACTCACAAAGAGCTTCCCTTAGGCACAAAGCTCTAATACTCTCAATTTGAAAAGTTACTTTCTAAGAGCTGTGAAGACCTCTATTTATAAGCCTAGTTTCGTGAAGGGTCAAAAACTGAAAAGACATCTCCCAACTGCCACTGATAATCGATTATCATAAGTGATAATCGATTATTTGTGTCCGTTATGGGGTTTTCAAAATGGTGATAGTCGATTATCCTAAGCAATAATCGATTATTCCAGAGACTTGGGCAGAATTAAATGAAACAGTGATAATCGATTATTCTGTGTAATAATCGATTATTCGCGCAAGCAACTCTCTTCTAAACTGGCTCGTGATAATCGATTATTCCTCTTGATAATTGATTATTTGTGTAATGACTCACTAAATACGAAAACTTCTAAGTTTTTACATCATTACTTTTTATCCTATACATTTGTTTCTACAAAATGCGTTTAACAAAGATGCATTAGAGTCTTCAATTCTTCAGCTTTTATCATCATCAAAACTTCACAGTAGCTTCAAGATACCAATGCTCCTCTTTGATAACAAAATGGCTTTTATGCACTAGTATTTATTATATCATCAATGTCCCATTGTCAATCTTTAAATCAAAATGGTTTCCAGAAGATGAAAATAATGTCCAAGCTCTAAAACAATAATTCAATTATCGCTACCATTGTGATTTGCTAATGGGTTTGTCTTCCATTTCCTCATAACATGAAATTGTAGTTAGGAAAAAAAATTGACAACTCTTTTATAATCATTTATGTGGTAATTCATGATTGGTCTGTTTCAAATATATAAATCAATGAAATAGTGACATATAGTCTGTTGTCAAAAAATTGTTAAAAAAAGTTGTTAATATATCATGGTCTAGTTATTAAACAACTTCTATTTTAAAATTCAAGATATAGATCTAACTAAAAGAAGAAAAGAGACACTCAAGGCCAAAACTATAAAGATTATTCAAATAATAAAGATAATTAAGGAAGCCCAGGGAATTACCCTTAGGTCCTTAAATATATCACTAAAGACAAGTGGCTCCAAGTTTTTCATTAGAAGGCTTTGGCATAGGAATGTTTTACACAACACTTCTTACATATGTTGTATTATATAATAATAAATTTCAGATATTAATGTTTTTAAATTGATTGTGCAATTTTACTCATAATGTAGTTTGCTTCAATTATCTATGTTAATTGTATTCATGACCCTAATGTATAAAAAGACTTTATATATTGGTTAAAAAAAAGCTTTTTTGATACCCATTTTAGAAGTGATATAGAAGAATGGGTATAGAAAATTTCCGGTTTCTATACCTGTTCAAAAGTGGTGTAAAAAGTGTTGCCTTTTATAAAAGGCATAAAAAGAGAATGATATAAAAAGTAATACTTTTTACATCAATTAAATGCACAATATGGTTTAAAAGAATATTTCAAAAGAGCGACATTATTCTTTTCCAATCTTTCAAACATGTATAGAAAATATCAACACTTCGTTAGATTTCATCAAAATCGCTTCTACCCAACAAATCACATATTCTCAAATTCTCTCAATGCACATAACAACAAAATCCAAGTCACCATCAAAACATAAACTCCCAAATAGGTTAGGAATAGAAACAAAATTTGTTTTAACCGGGGATTTGGGATTGTTAGGGTTTTGTGTTTCAATAATAATAAAAAAAATTCTATACCAAATATAATTAAAAACAATATACAAAATTTTCTTATTTATTATATAAATATCGCTTCATCCACTTTCTATACCGGTTATAATTAGAACTGGTATAAAACATTTTCTTATTTATTACAAAAATGTAACTGTGTTTACTTTCTATAGTGGTTATAACTATAACTGATATGAACAATTTTCTTCTTTATTAAAAAATTTATTATAACTAGGAGTATAAAAAGTTTTATCATATTTATATATATACCACACTACAAAAATAATATTATATAATAGGGGTTTCTTTCTAGAGGTTTTAAAAACCTTTACTAACTTATGGGATTTTAACTAAAAAAACGCTGTTAAATTTTAATTTAATTTTTTAAATAACTTTTCACAAATTATTAAACAAAACAACAGTTAATTTTTTTTTTAAATTTTTTTGAAACAAATTTTTTGGTAGATCTTTAATAAAACCGCTCGTAATCAAATCCTAATTTTGACCTTTTCGAGCTTCTTTTTAATTTTTCACCTCTTTGCCCTTCACTTTCACTTTTCACATTCTTCGCGCCTCACATTTCATTTTCAATCTTCGCGTCTTCTCTTCTCCTTCTTCCTTCTCCGCGCTGCGCCTCTCCATTTCTCTTTCCTTCCTCTCTTTTCCTTTTTCGCCTCTCCACGTCACGTTTTGCTTCTCTGGGGATAATGCGTGAGACCGTGGTTGTGGTGCAATTTCGACGTGATGAAGCCTCGTGATGGAGGTTTTGCTTTTGTTTGTTCATAAATTGGATTCTGATCTTGCAGGTTTATGCACGAGGAACATGGTAATATGCAAGAGTTTCACGCTGCTGGTGCGATTTCAATTTGATTTGGAGTTTCTCTGGTTCGTGAATGCAAGTAGCTGGCTCGTGAAGAAGATGTAGATGGTGAGATGTTGATGGTTGCACAAATCTCGTTCGTCATGTGATTTAGGGCTTTTCGAATTGCAGAGTTTGTTTCACGATTGAATGAGAAGGGATTTAGTACAAATAGATGAATGTAATGTAAGTAATGGATTTCAACAAGACTTTGGAATGTGGATTAAAATGGTGAGTGATTCTTTGCTTAGTTAATCAATTACTGTGTTGCTGCTTCATTCGCTACTTGAACTGTTTTGTGTTTTAGGATTGGAGTTTCACTTTAAAAAAGTGAGTTGCTATGATATTATATAGAAATCTTTAGGATACATATCTTGGAGATGAAAGTCCAATTCTCTTTTCGATACTTTTGCATTTTGTAACTCCACCTGAAATTGGACTTGATGTACCATACACATTTGGCCTGATAGGTTAATGTGTTATTCTGCCAAATTTACTTAGAGTTGCTACATGAGTTGTCCTTTGGTTCAAGCACATTTACATTTTTCAGTTGTTTTAAAAGTTGGTAGTTTCTTAATCCCATCATGGATTGGGTGGTTGAATACAATTACTTTTTTTATTGAAAATTATTTTAATTTAACTCATAATGTACACACTACTAGCAGCTGTCTTTTATTACCATGAATGGTTAATCATTTACCACAAGTTTGAGAAAAGAGAGTGTGCTATATGTTTGTTGTACACTGGTGTGGCATTATTTGTAGGGGATCTTGGTCAGTTTTGATTCAAATTTGATGTTTTCTCACTATGAATTGAGTCCAAAAAAGGACAAATTTCTTGAGGTTTTATAGTTTGCAGGAAGCTTCTCCAAGTTATTAGAAGATCTTTTTTACTTTTTGTTATCTTCATATTGTTTTAAGAGAAATGACATATGGATTTTATCACTTGAATGTGTTTTTATTGTTTTTCTTTTGAATGACATGTATGGTTACCTTTCCCTTCCTTTTCAGATAAACTTGCTGAGATCACTGAAGCCCCTCTGAATTTGTTGAATTGTTAAAAGATCTGCGTAATTGTGGTTTCAATAAGGATTGGTTGGATGATGTTGAAAAACTCAAAAACATGCTTTGATTTCGCGTTTGGAGGATCTTAAACATTAAGTGCAAAAAAGTCTTTAAAAAGTAGTGGAGCAAATTACATATGTAATGTATGATTACCTTGTAATGATGTTCTGTAATGGGCGATTAGTGTAGCCAAATAGGTTTTATAGATCTGTGTTGAAAATGAATGGAGAAGTTTGATTGTAAATACAAAGCTTATGCTTTATGATTAATATGTATAAACAATTGTATGAATCTAACATGTTGAAATAGTTTAATTTATTTTATATAATAATATTCAGTTTTAGTTTATATTAGTTGATTGTTTATTTTGTTATTAAAATCAATTTTATCACAATCAATTAAAAAATTAATTTATATACATTTCCGACGGTAAAACCCTTGTCAATTCTGACGGTTCTTTCAAAACCCTTACTAATCTCGGCAGTTTTTGCAAAATTCTTACTAATTTCGGTGGTTTTTGCAAAACCCCTACCAATCCCAGTGGTTTTTGCAAAAACCCTGCTAATTCTGGCAGTTTTTGTACAATCCCTGTTAATTCTGGTAGTTTCTCGAAAACTGCTGGTAATTATTTCCCGACGCAGCTTTTCCCAAGGGTAAATCACATGAGATATAGCATAGGACCAATAGGCAATAGGAATATTGGATTGGAAAAGAAGAGTTTTATTTAATATATGTTGATGTTTACGTTCAACAATAGAATTCTGTTGGGGAGTCTCTACACAACTCTTTTGTTGTTCAATACCGTATGAATCATACATAGCAATATAGTTAAATTCAGGTCCATTATCAGATCTAACGGTTTTAACATTTTTGCCAAACTGATTCTTAATTTTTAAAATAAAATTCTGTAAAAGATCTCTAGTTTGACCTTTATTGTGCATAAAAAAGCCCAAGTATGCATACTATAGTCATCAACTATAGTAAGAAAGTATTTATGCCCATGAATAGAAGGAACAGAGATAGGTCCCCATATATCACAGTCTATTAATTCAAAACAGTCAATAGAAAAAGTGGTGCTTTGGGAAAAATGAAGTGTTTGTTGTTTTTCATAATGGAAAATATCACAAATAGTTTTAGATAACATTTGAACATAAGGAAAACTTTTACATATTTGTTCTATGATTTTGTGACCAAGATGGCACAGATCATCATTAACATGTTTACATGAAAGAACAAACTTAGCAACATAATTCTGACTAAAGATAGGAAAAGATTGCAGATAGTAAAGGCCGTTGTAAACATTAGCATGCCCAATCGTCTTCAAGGTAGAATTGTTCTGAATCTGGCAAGTCTTAGAAGAAAAGGTTGTCGGAACAATCGGTACCGTTATAGAGTCGCGCAACGGAATAAAATAGTCGGAAAGCGTGTTACGGTCACAAATCAAGTTTTGATGGTCCGTTTTAGAAAAACAATTTTCTTAGAAAAATTTTATCAAACAGTTGATGTGCATAAAATAATAAAGAGAGTAGGGAGTAGAAAAATTGATACACTGGATTTTTATCCTGGTTCGATTCAAAAGAATCTACGTCCAGTTGTTAATCACTATAAAAAGTGATTAACGTTTTCACTAAAATCAGTTTCACAAATTACAATAAGAGTGAATAAAAAATAGAGAGATAAAACCTTCCTTCGACTAACGAACTGGAAGATGACCACCTTGCCAACTCGAAGAGAACCGCTCCGACTATCGACACACGAAACGCGAGCTTTTCCTATTCACGAGACCAGGCAAAGCACTTGAACTAGCTTTTTAGAACTTCCTCAAACAAATTGTATTCTCAAAAAGCTCAGAGTTATCTTCTTAGAGTTTTGGAAGAACCTTATATAGCCAACTATTCTGAATTCGCAGAGATGAATTATAACTGCCACAGATAATCGATTATTATTAGTGATAATCGATTATTTGAGTCCGTTACAGGGTTTTTCAAAAGTGATAATCGATTATCCTGAGGAATAATCGATTATTCCAGAAACTTTGGCAGTTCTCATCAGAACCAGTGATAATCGATTATTTGGAGTAATAATCGATTATTCCAGACCAACAGGGTTTTCAGAAAAGCTCAGGATAATCGATTATAGCTTCTAATAATCGATTAAATGCGTAACAGTTCTGGAAGTACAAGTTTTTCTAAGTATTACATGTTTAAAGCCTTTCCTAATACATTTATAATCTACAAAGTGCTTTTAAAACAATTAGAACAGTCTATCTTTTTGCAGCATCATCAAAATCATTTATCTTCAAATTTACCAATGCTCCTCATTGGTAACAATCTCCCCCTTTTTGATGATGATCAAAAATCACTTTTTTAAAAGCAACTTTGGGTTATCTACAAAAGATACAAACTAACATACAACAAGAAGAGTTAGTAGTAACTGCACATATTTCTCCCCCTTTTTGATCATAAGCAAAAAGAGTCATAATGCTCCCCCTTAATATGAGCTCCCCCTTAATTAAACAGTGTATGTACTAAAACAATAGATCATTTTATTTATGAAAACATTAATGATTACAAGGGAACATAAAGCAAGACATGAACATGATAAAACATCCTAGGAATTCAAAACAAAAATTTCTCCCCCTAAATGTGATATTTCCCTTAAACTTAAAAACAGATTCTGAAAAATATTTTAAGATCTATTCAATCCAATGCAATGTAGAAATACTTACAAGCTAGTTGAGATTAGTATTTGCAATTCCAAACTAGTTTCAATAATTCTTAATAGATTAAATTCAACTTTTATCAGACTTAATTAATTCATTGAAATCAATAGTCAGTTTTCAAACTAATTAGAAATTAATGATTCTACAAACAATTTATAAGCTAGAATGAATGCAATAGTATCTTAAATGAATGTGATCACAGCTACTCCAAGTTTAACAAGAAAACATTTCAGCTAGCACAATCAGTTCAAAAACTAATTTTGACAACACAAATTTCAACTTCCCAAACACAACTATGATTCATGCACTCTCATATCCCAATTTGTTCAACTTCATAAATTCAGCTATGCATATCAAAACAACATTTGCAAAAATTCAACCACAAGAGCTGATTCAGGTTTTATCTTTCAACATTTTTAAACAAAATAATTTACATCAAAATTATGCAAATTTGATCAGTTCATTTACTGCATCCAAGCTCTCAATGTATATTATCATAGCTCATTCGTTATGCATTTGAACTTAAAAGCAAATCTCCACATAACCAACTTTGAAATAGAAATGACAATTTAATTATCACATGTCTTAATCATCCAAAATTGCTAAAGAAAATCTGTCAGCCAACTAATTTAAATGACTTTTTCATAGTTTTGATGCTTGACAGAGATTACACCAAATGTAACTTCAAAGTACTCATGAAATTGAATACTAAGCCAGTTAAACACAAATTCAATTGATAATTATCAACAAAGCACTGAATTAACAATGCACATGGCTTTACATGACAGGAATGAAATTCAGCACATGAATGTCTTAAATAGATGAATTTCACTTGATCAAAATGTGTAAACAGACAAGAACACACCACAGGATGAATAAAATAGTGATGAACATATCATTTGCCTAACCAGAAATGAATAACAATAATTAAATAATGGAAGATCAAGTAAAAACAAGATGCAACATCATATTTTAAACAACACTTAGCTCAAATACTTGGTGCACGAAGGCTTTTGGATACCACTTGATGGAGTTACATCCTGGCTTGTAGCATCAATTCAAAGAGCAGAATACCATAGATCTCTCTTATCCTTTTGAAAACTTAACCTGCAAAGTAAAAACAGTATAGTTTTTGTACCCATAATCTCATTTGGGTCCTTTGAGGTTAGAGACATATTACTTTATAACAGGAATCCAAGCATATTTTCTATTTGGAACATCAAAATGTTTAATTCTACATTTGTTTGAAGTATGTCCCTTTTTCATGCAATAAAAACAACAAACATCATGCACTTTATTTTTCACAAAAGTCCCTTTCTCAACCCAAACTCTACGAGTTCTCTTAACTTTAGACTTTTTATGATGATGCACGTTTATATTTCTAATGTTGCTCTTTCTAAAAACATTTTGAACATGTGAGAAAGGCTTGATTCCTTTAGAAAGTAAATTTTCCAATATGTCAATGTCAAACATGTGACTTTTACAAGATAAACACTCAACAGGTTGTACAATAACATCAGATTCAAATAATTTAGTTTCTAGATTACTAACTTTGTTTCTCAAAACAACTTCGTCATCTAGTACTTTTTCATACATCAATTTCAATTCATTATGCTCTTTCTTTAACTTTTTATGAGCAACATCAAGTTTTTCAGATTCATTTAACAAATCAAGAAATGCCTTTTGTAAATCAAATTCATCACTTGACTCTAAGCTAGAATCACTTACTTGGCTTCATGCATCTTCTGAGTCTGCCATTAAGCACAAATTAGCTTCCTCATCTGAATTGCTTGAACTTGAAGAACTAGAAGCATTCTCTTCCCAAGCTATGTAAGCTTTCTTCTTCTTTGGAAATTTTCTCTCCTTCTTTTCTTCACTTTTCCTATTCTTAGGACAATCAGTCTTCACATGTCCTCTTTCTCCACATCCATAGCATTTAACGCTTGATGGAGATCCTTGATTTTCTTTCTTTCTCCACGGTATTTGTCTTTTCACTTTGCTTTCATAAATTTAGCAAACTTCTTAATCATAAGACTCATATTTTCCTCATCGTCATCGGAATCATAGTCCTCAATTCTCTTAGAACTTTTTCCTTTTGAGATTTCAGACTTGAAGGCAAGCATCTTTCGTTTGCCTTGATCCTCTTCTGCAGTTAATCTTCTCAGCTCAAGCTCATGCTCACGAAGTTTTTGAAAGAGAATTGCCATTGACATTTGAGTGAGGTTTTGAGACTCCGAGATGGCAGTCACCTTTGGTTGCCAAGACTTGTCTAATGATTTCAATATTTTCACATTCAATTCATCAATGTCAAAAGTCTCACCCAAACCTGTCAGGTGGTTCACAATGTGAGTGAAACGCTTCTGGACATCAGATATTGTTTCTCCAGGCCGCATTCTGAACATCTCATACTCTTGAATGAGTGTGTTCTTCCTTGCACGTTTCACATCATCTGTACCCTCATGTGTGATTCTGAGGACCTCCCACATCTCCTGTGCTGTCTTACACACTGAAATTCTATAAAATTCATCAAGTACTACAACAGATGAAATAATATTACGAGCCTTAATATCAAATTGGGCTCTTTTATTTTCCTCAGGAGTCCAATTAAAGTATGGTTTTTCTACTTCTACACCATCAATAGTTCTTTTAGGAATATAGGGACCATTTAGCACAGCTTCCCAGATGCCTCTATCAACAGACCCCATAAAAATTTCCATTCTGACTTTCCAGAAGGCATAATTATCACCAGTAAAAAGAGGTGGTTTGTTGATGGATGCACCCTCAGCATATACTTGATTTTGATGACCGGCCATTTTTCGCAAAAGTTTGAAAAAATATCAAAGCAAGCTCTGATACCAATTGTCGGAACAATCGGTACCGTTATAGAGTCGCGCAGCGGAATAAAATATTCGGAAAGCGTGTTACGGTCACAAATCAAGTTTTGATGGTCCGTTTTATAAAAACAATTTTCTTAGAGAAAATTTATCAAACAGTTGATGTGCATAAAATAATAAATAGAGTAGGGAGTAGAAAAATTGATACACTGGATTTTTATCCTGGTTCGATTCAAAAGAATCTACGTCCAGTTGTTAATCACTATAAAAAGTGATTAACGTTTTCACTAAAATCAATTTCACAAATTACAATAAGAGTGAATAAAAAACAGAGAGATAAAACCTTCCTTCGACGAACGAACTGGAAGATGACCACCTTGCCAACTCGAAGAGAACCGCTCTGACTATCGACACACGAAACACGAGCTTCTCCTATTCACGAGACCAGGCAAAGCACTTGAACTAGCTTTTTAGAACTTCCTCAGACACACTGTATTCTCAAAAAGCTCAGAGTTATCTTCTTAGAGTTTTGGAAGAACCTTATATAGCCAACTATTTTGAATTCGCAGAGATGAATTATAACTGCCACAGATAATCGATTATTATTAGTGATAATCGATTATTTGAGTCCGTTACAGGGTTTTTCAAAAGTGATAATCGATTATCCTGAGGAATAATCGATTATTCCAGAAACTTTGGCAGTTCTCATCAGAACCGGTGATAATCGATTATTTGGAGTAATAATCGATTATTCCAGACCAACAGGGTTTTCAGAAAAGCTCAGGATAATCGATTATAGCTTCTAATAATCGATTAAATGCATAACAGTTCTGGAAGTACAAGTTTTTCTAAGTATTACATGTTTAAAGCCTTTCCTAATACATTTATAATCTACAAAGTGCTTTTAAAACAATTAGAATAGTCTATCTTCTTGTAGCATCATCAAAATCATTTATCTTCAAATTTACCAATGCTCCTCATTGGTAACAAAGGTTAGAGTGCAATTTAAGTCCCTTGTTAGACTTTGTATAGATATAAGATTAAAAGAAAATTCTGGAATGTAGAGAACATTGAAAATGATGAAATTTTTTGAAAATTGAATGGTTCCAGCATGTTGGGCTGTAACCACAAAATTATTTGGAAGTCTAACAGATATGGGTTTAATTTTATGAAAAGTAATAAAGTGTTTTCTTTCATGGGTCACATGATCAGTGGCCCCAGTGTCAATGATCCAAGAGAAATTACCTTGGCTATCTCTAGAGGTGTTTCTCTGCACTTGACTAATATTGTATGAAGGGTTATCAATGCCCTCTATCATTTTTAACAATTTCTACATCTCTTCAGGAGTGAAAATCTGCTTAGAATTAGTACTATTTTCCTGTTGAGCATTCTGTGTCTAGGTAGAGGTAGAATCATCTTTGCAAGCATTAGCATAACCCCATTCATTCTGGCCTCCCCTGTCCTGACTGTTTTGGTGGTCATTTATCTTGTACCATGGTGGGTAGCCATGTTTAGAGTAACACTCATCAACTGTATGATTCATCTTATGACAATGAGAACATTGTTTCCCATAATTGAGATTTCTCCCTCTTCCTCTTCCTTGTCCACGGGAGGCAGTGCCATGACCTTGAGATTTCCAATTAGATTTGTCAGAGGTGTTGGCCAAAATTTTGAAAGAGTCATTTTGACTGATAACTCCAGGATGTTGTCTTTCTTGCCTTTCTTGTTGCATAAGGAGAGAAAAGACCTTGTTGATGATGGGAAGGGGCTCCATCAATAGAATTTGAGTCCTAACAGTTTGATAGGTGTCATTTAATCCTTTTAGGAAGCAAATAACATGTTCAACCTCTCTGTATTTTAGAGAGACTATAGACAAATCACAAGTATAGGGGTTTTCACATGTGCAACAGGGTATGGGTCTAAGTGATTCTAATTCTTCCCAAAGAATCTTTAAATCAGTGAAGTATTGGCTGACATTCCTTTCTCCCTGCTTAATAGAGTGAATATCTTGTAATAAATCTGAAATCTTGAAGTAGTCTCTTTTAGAGAATCTTTCTTTAAGTTCTTCCCACAAATCTTTGACATTGTCAACATAGATAACACTTTCTACAATATGGGGTGAAAGGGTCTTGATGATCCAAGACAAAACTATTGTATCACATCTCTCCCAAGCCTTAAATAAAGGGTCAGTTCTTGGTGGTTTTTTATACTGCCATCAATGAATTTAATCTTGTTTTTGGAGAGAATAACTCTTTTCAAATTTCTGCTCTAGGATGAGTAATTGGTTTCAGTAAGAATTTGGGAAATGAGAGTAATACCTGGATTTTCTCTAGGATGAAGATAAAATGGACTAGAGGGATTAGTGGTAGGATCTGGGTTGTCCATCATGCCAAGAACTGGTCAAGAAACAGGTTGGTCTTCTGATACCATATTATAATGAGGCCCTTAGTTATAATAAAAGCCCAAAGGCATAAAGGCCCACGAGAAAGTAATATCTCGTCCAAGAAGCTTCGAGACAAACATTAGATGAGAGAAGCAGGGCTGATGCGAGAGGAAGAGAAAGACCTCGAGGTCTCCATGGCAGCACTCCAGCAAGGCGTCAAGAAGGGAGGAAGAGAGCATATCGAAAGTAAAGCTTCATCAAAGGTAAGAGAAAAACTTGTATTGTTTCTGTAATTGTATTTCTGATTACAACTGAAAGGAAAAACCTTAACCTTTAAATAGGTTAGGAAAAAGGGAGAAAGGATACTAAACAAACTAACCTAACTGTTACCACTCCTGAGTAGTAAAAAATCAATATCAAGGTAAAATTGTACTAAAATAAATAACATTAAATTAATTAACATATGAACCCTCTTAATTGCATGCAAGAGACAAGGTGGAAAGGAAAAAATACATAACGATTGTTATTCTTACATAATCAAAGAACATTTTAGATGGTTTGTTCAACAACCAATACAAAATATAAAAATAGAAAAAAGAAAGAAAATTTTAAAGAAAATAAACATATAGAACCTTCCTCAATTATATATCTTTCAACAAATTCAATTGGCTTTTCATCTTCAGAACTAGCTCTTTTATCTGTTCTTGTCCTTTCCACATACACTACTCTACACCTATAATCCAGATTTCCTCTAAAAAATTAAACAAATAATATTAATTTGCCGAAAAATAGAACCAATAGAAAACATAATAAAAAAAAAGAAATCCAAAGAATACTCAAATAATTGAAGTGGATTGAATGCTAATTAAATTCTTTCGATTATCAAATACTTTTAAAAAAAAGTCATTTGTCAAAAAATAATTATCTTATATGATTAGCAAAACAAATAAAAAATTATTTGCAAAAGACAAATAGAGATTAGAAATTATCAAGATATTAGATTCGAGATTTTTTGCTTGAATTACAACTCATTTACTATATAAAAAAAATCTATTCATAGAAATAATATCTATCATCCATGCCACAAATATTTCAATGTTAAAACATACAGAAAAACGAAACAACTTATTATGAGAATGATACAATAATTTTGAGCCATGATCGAAAGAGGACAAAAATAAAGAGCCTGAAACTATGTTCTTTACTAAGATCTTTATTTTATTCTATCCATAGACATTAATTCTTGTCTTGAAGAAATATTCTTTTTTATAATTACTTCCGTAATCTTTCAAGAAGTTTCTTTTTGTCTAATAAAAAAATGATTTTACCATAGTATTTTATTCTCTGAGAAAGTATGGACCATTTTATAAAGATAAAAAATAAATAGTGAATGACAAATTAAAATGTGTTGTTATGTATTAATAAAAAACCAAATATTTGTATTTGCAACCATTTATGTTTATACAAAGTTTGGCTTTAAATGTGCTTTATTATATTTGAAATACATTCTGATTTTTATTTGGTCTCTAATTAAATAGTTCCTAAATCGTTTTATGTGTTTCTTATTCTGTTAAGTTATTTCTGAAATATTTGCGGATTTCTTCCATCAAAATATTTTAAATTTTCTCTTTACGTTCATCAAAGTGCTTTATTTTGTAACATCTTTTCTATTAAATGGTGATATGTCAAATTAGCAAAGTCACTAAGAGCCATCAAGATATACAAAATACGAAAAACAATGGCTAGCGAAAAAAATAATATTATGGATGAATACACATAGAGGAGAAAAAACATGTTTAAATTTAAAATCTTTTAGTTCCTTTACTTATTTTTGAGATTTATTTTACGATAATTATATGTTTGATAATTATTTTTATATTAAAAAAAGCAAACAAAAATGAAAATTTAATATGACAATGTCTTCAATATTAATCTTTATATCATAGGAAATGTAATTCCTATTATAAGATATATATGTTCAATAACGTTTTGAAAAGAAAAACTAAGGTTTGTGAAAAGTATTAATTAAAATAAAGGTTAAATGTGTTTTTTTTAACTTCATCCGAAATTAGAATTCATCATTGTTGAAAATTATAATACATTTTGGACTTTAAACTTGAAAAATAAATTATTATAGTTTTTTTAATCACATTTGACACATATTAAAAAATTTAAAGCAGTTGTATTATAAGGATTATATTCATTTTAATGTTGGAGACCAAAATGTATCCATGATTAAAGTAAGGAGAAATTCCAATTTCGTGTTTAAATTTAAAAATTAAAAACTTATTTAATCTTAAGACAATAAAAAAAGAAAAATACGAAGGAAGGTTAAATATGTTTTGGCTCCTAACTATATAAAAAAATGTGTTTTGTAACACCCCTTATAGGATATATTAATAATAATAATAATAATAATCTTGAAGCATGAATCTTATGAAAGTGTTTTTTTTAAAACAATACCTCACATAAACAAACCATACACACATCATAAGTTCATACATTACAACAAACCAAATCTTAATTGTTTCCTTAAAATAACAAAATCAAACGAACATAAATAAGAAAACATTATAAAAATCCCAACAAGTTTTATTTCCCGTCTCTCTCAAGAGCTATTCCAATCCAGCTTTATCTGCAATACCATCTACTCCCGTACAAGTACGATCATCGCAGGTGGAAACCACAACCACAACATGCAAGGGTGAGTAACCAGAAGTATCACATCATAAACCCATTACATATAAACTATAACAATTTCCAGGACTTAATATAAATCGACACACATGACATTGTAGACTAGTCTTTCATAAACTAATGTTGTTTCCTTGTAATTCGTCGTCATAACCTGTTCTCAATAACAGGCGACTTGAGTCGTCTTCCATCGCGACTTCAGACCTATCTCCCCGACTCCTCAAGGACTAACGAGTAAAAACATCGATACTACGCGTAACGATGCACTATACTCAACACGAGCCAAAGTGATTGGGCGAGACATTCCCCACCTTGCGCAGAAGGAGGTGACACTCGAATCTCAGTCTCTCGTGAGAATCACATTTCTTTTAGTATTAAAATGCTCATAAGACAGACGAAGTTACAAGTAAATAACATAGTGTAATGTACCAACATCAAAATAAACGTGCTCAATCACGGATTCATACATATTCTCAACAACATGTATAAATAAACCAATATTAGATCAAGAAAATAACCAACAATTCTCAATAATTGTTTTAAAATACTACCAAAGAAATTACGGATTCATACATATTCGCCGAACGCTATTTGGACGGACACTATTCACCAAACGCTATTTGGACGAACACTATAAGATCAAGCGTAATCAGGCCGAACGCTACACACCGAGCACCATAATAGATTGAGCACTATTTGGCCGAACACTATTTGAACGGACGCTAAGATTGAGCACTTCGACTTAACTGTTTGTACGAACGTTCAAAGATCAACAATACACAAAATCGAATTCAATATTTAAACCTAAGAATTTAAATTAAGACTGAACGCTAAAATCCACAATTCACCAAAATCGAACGTTCATGATTTAAACATAAGAACATAAGATTTTCCCTTGAAATTGCTAAGTTCCCACCCTGTCTTCAAAGCATAATTTCTGGGCACACCCTGACATGACTAAGTTCACACCTCTGTCTATTAAGACATATTTTCTGACACCCCCCCTATAATTACGAAGTTCACATCTCTATCCACTAAGACGGAATTACTGAAGTACCCCCCTTCATTCTGAAATTGTCGTTCATTCTTTCATACGGCCGAACGCTCACAATCACAAATATCCAAGAACGAACGCTTATGATCCAAACTTAAGAATCCAAATTAAGACCGAACATTCACAAGCGAGAATACCTCATCAAAACCGAACGCTCAATTACTAATACAGAAAGAAGACCGAACGCTAAAGATCACTGCAAATATCAATTTAAGGACAGACGCCTACAACCACTATTACATCAAAATCGAACGCTCGAGGTTGAAACCTAAAATACCAAATTGAGAATGAACGCTCAAAATCACAATTAAACCAAGGCCGAACGTTCAAGATGGAAACCTAAGAATACTAACTTAAGGCCGAACGTTTACAAGTTAAACTTGAGAATACCTATTTAAGGACGAACGTCTAAGATCACTATTTCACGAAGACCGAATGCTTAAGAATCCATCCTAAGAATATTAAAGTTATGGTCGAACGCTACAATCCATAATACACCCAATACCGAACGTTCCAGATTCAAACCTAAGAATATCAAATATAGATCGAACGCTTAATTCACTAAAACATCAAAACCGAACGCTCAGGATTCAAGCCTGATAATACTAAATTCAGTCGAACACTACAGTCACCCATACACGAAGACTGATCGCCGAACACTCACCAAAACAAGCCCAGAACGAACGATAACGCTCGTTACTGGAGGATACAAGACCGAACGGTTATTTGGTCGACCACTATTGTCGAGCACTGTTAGGACAAACGTCTAATATGTTACTGCTTTCACCCAAGGACGAACGCTAACGCTGGGTACATCAGAAAATAAAACCGAACGCTCATAGTATTTTGGCCGAACACTAATTGGTCGAGCCATTTAGCCGATTGCGCGTTCTGCAGAATTCTGCAGAATCGCACCAGATTTTCCAGAAACCCAGAAACCCCATTTTTTTCATCCCTTTTTCTCAGATCTTCTTCAACAACACAATTTTACAACCACTCATACAGATTCATACACAACAAAGTCACTCTAAATACGAAATTTGTTCATCAACAACAGTATATTATAGATTTCAGTACACACATACATGGTTCATACAATCCAGAGAAAAGGATTTAGCTCCCCTTACCTTCTACCCGTCATACAATATGTTATATCCCAAGTTAAACCCCTTACCTCTAGTTCCAGTGAGTTTCCAAAATCCTTTGAGTTTCAAAGCAAAAACCAACAAGATGCCTTCCTTCCCTTGCGTAGTAACAATGTTCTCCACCCGTCTAAAACTATCCTCTAAGCCTACTATTTTGTAGATTTTCCCCACTCTCTCACACATAATATGGTTTATATAAGATGGTAGGGTTCTCATTAAGTCCTCGCTCATGTTTTATATGCACCATGCAACTTAACTATATGTTTCTTTACTTAACTCTATAATCTATCCAAAATCCTACAAAACAAAAGAAGTCAAGCTATGGAAAATATTTCAACACCTACTGCCGACATGGTCACCTTCAAAAACTTAAATCATGCAAAAAGAGGAAGAACAAGTATAAATCTATGTTTTCTCTCCTATCATAAACATGAAAATCCAAAAGCATAAAAACTTTAGAAAATTTCCTTCAAGCCTCTTACACTGTCACGTGCTCCACCCAACAATGTCTTCCCATCATTATTTTATTTTTCACAATGAGACCCACACCTCCCTACCAATGAAAATAAAAGAACTAGGAAACATTACTTAACTATTCTTTCAAACAATTTTTGAAAATTAAAATAAAATTAGTTCTAATTAATTTTTTTTTTCACTTTCTTAATATTTTCATTACACAAATACATGTCATAATTAATTATTTAGTAACATAAAATATAGTAAAATAAAAATATATTTTTATTTTACACAGGTGTTACATGTTTACTTCTTAAACTAAATTATAAAATATGTTATCCTTATATTTTGGGAAATTCACGTAATACATATTTCTAACAAACTACAGGTGAAGATAAGTGAAGGTTAGAACTTCATTTGTCAGTGAGAAACATTCCACCTCATTTCTTAATGAGGATGTTTTATATATTACTTTCATAAACTAATTGTTTTATAATTTAGTTTAAGAATGAAACATTTTTTATAATAGCTTGAAATGAAAAATATATTTAACCTCGATAATAATAAAAAAAAGTAGTAGTAGTAAAGCAAAGAAAAATCAAGTTTGTAAAACAAGACTGAAATAATATTACCTGTTATATTCTGATCCACCTCTTGAAAATTTTCAATGGTGC